>NC_133662.1:203078684-203358668 GCF_037893015.1 Macrotis lagotis
CATTCATAGTTACCTTTTTATTATTCTCTTATCTTAAATATTTATATTTCCAAGTATTTTTCAAATCCAGTTTACTAATCAGGAATATCTGAAAGGAAAAATAAATATTATGTTGTATTATTTTAAAACTGATATTAACCTGATATATATATATATGTATATACATATATATATATATATATATATATATATATATATATATATATATATATATACCTTATAGTATCAGATCTCCTTTTGAAGAGTAAGCAATTTTTAAAGGATATGAGTGGGTAATATGATCACTCTGAGCCTGCTCTTTAATTAATTTGAACTTGACCTTCCTCAGAGGACAAGTTTATGGTACTTGTTTTCTAATTAACATAAGGTATGACTTGATTTACATGGACAAGACCAAACTGAATGGAAATTTATTGAGATGTCTTTTTTTTAGTTACTATAAAGCAATTAACATTAATTTTGTATTAGGCAGGAGCAGAATCAAGGCCAGACTTCTCCCCTCTGCATGAAATTAAGCAATTAGGGGAAGTTGAGAACTCTTAACTTATCTCCTCATTAAAATGTCTACCAGTTGAAATAGCCCTTTCTTTCCCTGGCGAGATCCTAATGATGTATTATGAGGCCTATCCAAAAGAGAACACAACAGGTTTAGAAAGTCTCATTGGTCCTCACTTTGGTTCTATGACATAAATGGAGGAATATCAATGATTCCTTTATAATCAGGTCACATGCCACTGTTAATACATATCTCTCTTGGAGAATTGCTTTAGTTTACTCTTTTTAAAAATTAAGCTCATGATATTTGAAAAGTCTCTCTATTTCATTGAAGTTATACTTTTTTTGTAGAAAAAACTTGATCTAGTCCTGTTATTTTTTTTGTTATTTCATCTTTTTTTATTTTTCTCCTGCTTTTGGTTCTTGACCATTTTTTAAATTTGTTTTGGAAAAAAATCACATCTTCTGAACTTCATTAAAATGATACCTAATATATCCTGTGTTATCCTGCTTGCAAATTCTTGCTGGCTAATGAAAGTTATTTAGATTATTTTGTTTTATGTATTAGTTTGATAGTTTTCTTACCTTCAATTTTATTAATTCCTTCTTTGATTTTCAGAGTTTCTTAGTTGGTTTTTAATTAACGATTTTTTAATATCGAAAAGTAGTTTAATATTTCATGCATTTAATACTCAAATAAGAATACAAAAGTAGATTGTGTTATGAAAGTTTTAAATATTAATGAAAAATGTTAAATAATACCTGACAAAAACAAAGTCTAAGAAATTTCTATATTGCTTCTTTTTTATTTTATATTATTACAATAATCTTCTTATGAGAGGAAACTTAATCCCCCCACCTTGCTCCAAGAAGATGAGAAACCTCAAGAATACTGAGAAAGAAAAACATATACTTCAGTCTGTGTTCAGATTCCAATGGCTCTGTCTTTGGGTTGAGTTGCCTTCTTAACATAAGTCTACCAGAGAAGCTGCTTTAATATTTCTCCCACAGTTGCTATTACAAGCTGTATTTCCTTCCACTCTATTCCTCCCCACTCTCATTTATTCTATTCTCTCTCTTCTTTCATCCTGTTGCTGTCCAAAATTGTGGTATCTGAGTACCATCTCTGACAATCTTCCCTCTTCTTCTATCACCTATCCCCCCCCTTCCTTCCCCCACATTCCCCCTTATCCCATCCCTTTCTTCTCATTTTTCTCTAGGGTAAGATAGATTTCTGTACCCTATTAAGTGTATATTCTGATGAAAATGAAGGCTCACTCATTCCTACTCACCTTCCTTCATTGCACTCCACTGAAAAATCTTTTACTTGACTCACATGAAGTATCTTAGTTCCCTCTTCCTCTCCTTTATCTTCCTCCCAGTACTTTCCTATATCATCAGTTGACTCTATCTTTTTACTATATTATACTATTATAATCTGCTCCTTCCTGTGTCCTGTCTATTTATGCTCCTTCTAACAACTCTTATAAATGAGAAAGTTCATGAGTTATCAATATTTTCTTTCTGTGCAAAATACAAACAGTTCAACATCATCAAGATCCTCATAGTTAGTCCTTCTTGTTCATCCCCTCTCTGGTTGACCAGAGTCATGTACTTGAAGATCAAACTTTCTGTTAAGCATTGGTTGTTTCAATAGGAAAGTTTGAAAGTCTCCTGCTCCATTAAAAGTCCATCTTTTTCCCTGAAAGAGGATATTCAGTTTTTCTGGGAAGTTTATTCTTGGTTGTAAATCAAGATCTTTTGCCTTCTGGAATATCATACTCCAATCCCTATGAGTCCTTAATTTGCTGCCAGATCCTATGTAATCCTGACTATAGAGCCATAGTAGTTGGAGTATTTGTTTCTGGAAGCTTTTAGCATTTTCTCTTTGACTTGGGAGTTTTAGAATTTGGCTATAACATTCCTGGAAGTTTTTATTTTGGGTTCTCTTTCAGGAGGTAACTAGTGAATTCCCTCAATTTTTATTTTACCCTCTGCTTTTAGGATCTCAGGGAAATTTTGTTGTACTATTTCTTGAAAAATGAAGCCTAAGCTCTTTTGCTGGTTGTGACTTTCAGGTAGCCCAATAATTTTTAATTTATTTCTTCTAGATCTGTTTTTGAGGTCAGTTGTATTTTCAATGAGATCTTTCACATTGTCTTCTATTTTTTTGGCTTTTTTGGAAGAATTTTATTTCTTCCTGATTTCTTGTAAAGTCATCAGCTTCTTTTGGTTCCATTCTGCATTTGAAGCAGTGAGCTTTTTCAAGCATTCTTCTCCTGATTTGCCTTTTGTTTTACTTTTTCCACTTGCCCTAAACTGTTTTTTTTTTTATGTTTGCAAGGCAAAAGGGGTTATGTTTCCAGGGCGGGTGCTTTATCCACTACACCACCTAGCCGCCCCCCCCACCCTAAATTGTTTTTTAACATAATATTTTCTTCTGTGGGTTTTTTTTTTTGGTTTTTCGCCAAACTGCTGATTTGGTTTTCATGATTTATCTGCATTTTTCTCATTTCTCCTCCTAATTTTTCCTCCACCTCCGTTAATTGCTTTTCAAAGTCTTTTTTTGAGCTCATCCATAGTCTGGGCTCAATTTCAATTTCTCTTAGATGCTTTGTATACAGAAGCTTTGAGATTGTCTTCTTCTGAATCTTCCATGGGACTAAAGTTGTTGAGAGCTACTTGAGCAAGTTTGGGTGAGAGGTCAGTTATAACTAAATGACCTAAGCTTTGATGGCCCTCAAACCTGAAGGCTTTCCATGGAACTCTGATTAGATAACACAGTTGCATCATTCGTGGTCTCACTTGTTGATAGCCCTGTTAGAGAATTTCTTGACATCCTACACAAGTTAGAATTACATCATTTTTTCCCTGTGTGCTAATTTTGTGGGTTTCTTCTATAAGAATTGTTTGATACTTGCAATAAACAGCTCTGCTAAGATGTCCTGCTAGCATTCAACACCTGATGTATGTGTGTGTGTGTGTCTGTGTGTGTGTGTGTGTGTGTGTGTGTGTGTGTGTGTGTGTTTTCTCTCCTGAGCTGAATTGATCTCCTGCTAGTCAAGGGATTGCAAGTGATGTTTTCACTCTTTTTCATAACCTCTTCAGGGTATATACCCATTAGTGGTATTGCTAGATCAAAGGATATGCTTACTTTTGTTACCCTTTGGGCAGAGTCCCAAATTGCTCTCCAGAAAGGTTGGAAGAGTTCCCAGCTCCGCCAACAATGTATTAGTGTCCCAGATTTCTTGCATCCCTTCCAACATTGATCATTGTCCTTTCTGGTCATATTGGCCAGTCTGAGAGGTGTGATGTGGTATCTCAAAGATGCTTTAGTTTGCATTTCTCTAATAAGTAATGATTTAGAGCAATTTTTGATGACTGTGGACTGCTTTGATTTCCCCAGCTGTAAATTGCCTTTGCATATCCTTTGGACATTTGTCATTTGGGAAATGGCTTGGTTTTTTTTTTGAAAATTTGACTCAGTTCTCTGTATGTTTTATAAATGAGTCCTTTGTCAGAAATACTAGTTGCAAAAATTGTTTCCCAGTTTACAACATTTCTTTTTATCTTGGTTACAGTGGTTTTGTCTTTTTTTTTAATTTCATGTAATCAAAATTATATACTTTGTTTTTAATGATGGTCTCCATCTCTTCCTTGGTCATAAACTGCTTCCCTTTCCATGGATCTGACAAGTAAACCTTTCCTTATTCTTCTAGTTTGCTTATAAAATTGATTTGTGTCTAAATCCTAGATCTTATTTTAGTATAGGTCTAATCAAATTTTCTTCCATACTAACTTCCAATTTTACCAACAGTTTTTATAAAAGAGAGAGTTTTTATCCCAATAGCTGGACTCTTTGGGTTTATCAAACAGCAGATTACAATAACCATTTCCTGCTATTGCACCTAGTCTATTCCACTGATCCACAATTTTATTTCTTATTCAATATTAGACAGTTTTGATGACTGATGCTTTATAATATAATTTTATATCTGGTAAGCCTAAATCACCCTCTTTTGCATTTTTTTCATGAAATCACTGGAAATTTTTGACTTTTTATTTCCTCCATAAAAATTTACTTACACCTTTTTTTGATTGGTAGGTTGCTAAACAAGTTGTTTAGTTTTGGTAGAATTGTCATTTTTATTATATTAACTCAACCTATCCATGAACAGTTGATGTGTGCCTGCCCAGTTATTTAAGTCTGATTTTATTTGTGTGGGAAGTGTTTTGCAATTTTTTTCAAAAAATTTGTGAGTCTACCTTGGTAGGTAGACTCCCAGGTATTTTATTTTGTCTGAGTTTTCTTTGAAAAGGATTTCTGTTTCTAGCTCTTTCTGCTGTATCTTGCTAGTCATATATAGAGATGTTGAGAATTTATGAGTTTATTTTATATTCTCCTACTTTGCTAACATTCTTAATTATTTCTAGTAGTTTTTTAGATGAGTTTTTAGGTTTCACTAGATATTCCATGGTGTCATTTGCAAAGAGTGAGAGTTTTGTCTCCTCCTTCCCTATTCTAATTCCTTCAAATTTATTTTTCTTTTCTTATTGCTGAAGCTAATATTTCTAATACAATATTGAATAATAGTGGTGATAATGGACTTCCTTGTTTCACCCTGATATTATTGGGAATTCCTCAAGCCTATCCCCATTGCATATAATGCTTGCTGATGGTTTTAGATAGATATTGTCTAAGGAAAATACCATTTATTCCTGCACTCTCTAATGTTTTTTATTAGGAATGGATGCTGTATTTTGTCAAAAGCTTTTTCAGCATCTATTGATATGATCATATGATTTCTGATAGGTATGTTATTGGTATAATTAATTATACTAACAGTTTTCCTAATATTGAACCAACCCTGCATTCCTGGAATAAATTCTACTTTGTCATAATGTATTATCCTAATGATAACTTGTAATCATTTTGATAATATTTTATTTAAGATTTTTGCATCTATATTCATCAGGGAGATAGGTCTATAATTGTCTTTCTCTGTTTTAACTCTTCCTGGTTTAGGCATTAGCACTATATTGGTGTCATAGAAAGGGGGGGCAGAGTTCTGTCTTCATCTATTTTTCCAAAGAGTTTATATAGAATTTGGCACCAATTGTTCCTTAAATATTTGATTAGAATTCACTTGTGGAATCCATTTGGCTCTGGAGATTTTTTTTCTTAGGGAGTTCAATAATGGCTTGTTGAATATCTTTTTCTGATATAGGGTTATTTAAACATTTAATTTCATCTTCATTTAATCTGGGCAATTTATATTTTTGTAAATATTCATTGATTTCACTTAGATTGTCAAATTTATTTGCATATAGATGGGCAAAATAATTCCTGAATTATTACATTAATATCCTCCTCATTGGTGATGAAATCATCGTTTTCATTTTTGATACAAGCAATTTGGTTTTCTTCTTTATTTTTTTAAATCAAATTGACCAGGGTTTATCAATTTTATTGGTTTTTCCATAAAACCAGCTCTTGGTTTTATTTATTAGTTCAATAGTTTTCTTGCTTTTCATTTTATTAATTTCTCCTTTAATTTTTAGAGTTTCTAATTTGGTATTTAATTGGAGATTTTTAATTTGTTCTTTCTCTAATATTTTTAGTTGTATATTTAGGTCATTGAGTTCTTCTTTCTCTAATTTATTCATGAAAGCATTTAAAGATATAATATATTGTCCGGGGTCTTCTTCCCCGACCCCCGAGTGAGCTCCTCAGTGGGCACTGCTTCAGGCGTCCCTGGTATTTCCCTCCCCCGGGATCAGCGAGGAGGGACTCAGGCAGACACGTCTTCAGGAGGCATATGTTTTATTAGGTGCAGAGGGATCCCCCGAATAGCTCAGGGTGATGGCTAATATAGGGAGTTAGTTCTGGGCTGCCACCCCGATCCGCCCCGAGGGCGGAACCTACCACCCGATTGGAGCAAGCGACACAGGCCAACCAGGCGAAGCCACTGCTCCCCTTAAGGAGCCGTGTCTTCTTTGGATTGGCCTGACCTCACTCTCGGGGAGGTCCTATCCACTCAGGCGGTCAGGGCCGACCCCCCAACAACTCCCCCTTTTTGTTTAACACAATTAGCGCCCCACCTGCTTATGGGGGGGGGCAGAGCACCCTGGCTCGGCTCGGTCAGTAATCACACAGGGGCTGCCCGAGCCCGGCGATGGCGTGGGCCTAGGAGGTCCGCTTTCAATGCCTCCAGAGAACGAGAAAAGATGAAGAATAATAGTTTCAGGATACATGGGAAAAAGAGACAAATCACAATAAACATTCCTACAGCCAGCAAGAAGGAAAACAACCATATCAGGTGGAGGGCACCCGCAAACCATTTTAGAAAGGAGTCTTCTTGATCATCCCACTCAGCTCTGAAATGGGAGGAAATGTTGTTGAGCTGGGCTATCAGCATATCTAATTGGTGGATGTCATTGGAGGTGTTGTAGGCTAACATCGCCCCCTGTAACGCCTGTTTAACTCTACCCCAGTCCGATGGGAACTGTGACATATTTACAGGCAAATTAAGCACACAGAGAGGCTGATACTTATAATGGCATTGAAGTTTCATGTACCCTGCCATAATGGCCAGTCTATCCCCTAACCAGAGGACTGTTGTTTCCAATGCTCCTATTTGCTTCTGTTTAAGGGAGTCAACATGTTGCTGGTAATGCCAGAGGGAGACCTGGTTTGTCATGAATGTTTGGATAGTAGAAGCTAACATAGTCACCTCACTCTCTATTTCCTGGATCTGCCATTCCTCATACATCTCAACAGCCAAGTTCACCAAACCCAAAACATCCCCGATCCCATCCCTCCTGGTACGTAACAACTTTTCCCCCGACACTGCACGGTACAATTTTTTCACCAAAGAATCAGCGGGGGACAACGCAAAATCTTCTGCTTTGACAGGTAGGAGTTGGTAGGGAGGGGATACAGCTAGGAACACAGCATACCCAGTATGATTATACCGTAAAACATTTGTAAAAATCGGGTCAGTACAAGTGATGTTAAAAAGGGGTAAACCAGCGGATTCCCCTTTTTGTTGAATAGTCAGGTTAGCAGGGGGACAAAGAAGGAAGAGAGCGTCCGGAGGGGTGTGCGCGGTGGCGCTCAGCCGGTAGCACAAGCGGTCCGTGCCGTCCTTGGTTTGATGGCAAGAGCTGTTAAGAGTCTTAAACACATTATACCATTGTTGGAATGAAAAGTCATGGCAGGCAGTGTCATTACGAGGGCATGGCCACAGGTGAAAAGAGGCGTTCACACCCCCTAAGACCGCTCCTATTTTCCAGAGGTAGGGATGCATCTGTCCATACGGTAGGCAACAGGAGTGGGAGAGGGTCTCATGGTGTACGTGGTGTGGTTCTGCTGTCCATCCCAAAACCATAACTCAGTGTTGTTAGGTAGCCCAAGCGGGCCTAGTCTTGGGATGCCCGTGGAGCAGGGTACCGTAGGTATGAATACTTGCGAACGGTGGCCTACTGGGCAGGGTGGTAGGGAATGCAAAGGCACTGTGGAATTAGGATAAGAGGAATTCTCCGGAGGGTGCTGCTCAATGGCCATGAATGAAAGATTAACCGCAGCAGTATGGTTGTTCAGGTCCGGAATCGGCCTCGGAGTTTCTGTGCTGTTGTATGGCTCTAAGGGTATACAATGGTTCTTAACAGAGGTTCCGTTATCTGGGGAAGAGGAGGTGTTCCCACCCGGCCATAGCCCGTGTGGAGGACGGGCTACCACACAAATAGGCGTGGTAATGGAGAGCAGGGTGAGGGGCTTCTTTAATGGTCTTTCCATCGGTATGGGTAATGTACCGTGTTCATGTAAGCCCAGCACAACGGTGGCGTTGCCATGCAACTTTAATGGCACTGTCTGGCTCCCCCATCCCATTATACGAAGGGACGGTACTCCCCTCGCAACAGCCCAATATGTCTCTCCTCGTTCATCAGCAGCCCTCCGTATAGGAGAGGTCAGATTGTACCACTTCCCGCCCTTGCCCCAAGGAAGAGGGGTGACGGGTTGCAATCCACATAGCAAACCCACGATACTTAGCCATACAGGAGCTTGTGCCTTCATAATTCTTCGTGTCCTGCTAGGTCGTTGCCTTCTTCTGCTCCGATATCTTTTCCTTCATCTCTTCACAGGCCCTGGTCCATTTGACGGGCACCCAGCGTGTTCCCTCACCTGTTTGGAGACATAAGAATCCCTTTCCCCACACCCTAACCTGTGCAGGGCCGTGCCAACGACCCTCCTCATCTCTCCACTAAACTGTGGTCGGACTTTGCGAGTGTGCTTTTTTATCATGTTTTTGTGTTTGTTGTTCATCATGTTTTTGTGTTTGTTGTTCATCATGTTTTTGTGTCTGTGTTGATGTTGACAGCATCTGTTTCATGGCAGGGGTGATGCCTTGTTCATTATCAATCAAATAATTCCTAGTGAATACTGCTGTTGCTACCTGGGCTGCAGTGAGTCTACCACGCACTCCCCCTTTTTGTTTAATGAGAGTGCGCTTCAAGGACTGATTGGCACGCTCCACGATGGCTTGACCGGTGGGGTTGTAAGGGATACCGGTAACATGAGTGACACCGAATTGGTGGCAGAAGCGAGCAAAAGCAGAGGAGGTATAGGCCGGGCCGTTGTCGGTTTTTAACAACTGGGGTATCCCGTGGGTGGCAAAGCAGTGAAGACAATGAGCAATCACATGGCGTACAGCCTCACCAGGCTGCAGAGTGGCCATAATAAAGTTAGAAAAAGTGTCCACAGTGACATGAATCAGGCTGGCCTGAAAGTGGGTGACATCCATCTGCCAAATGTCATTAGGGGCCAGGCCCCGGGGGTTGGTGGCACGTACAGTCGGGGCAGGGCGGAAAGGGACACAATGCCTGCATTGTCGGACAATGCGACGTGCCTCTTCCTTAGGAAGACCATAAAGCCGTGCAAGTGTTTTTGCCGGGAGATGAAATGTGTCATGAACAATAGAAGGATCTGCATACATGACTATCTCACTTTTGATATCAGGGTCAAGGAGAGCCGAGTCAGCTATGGCATTCCCTGAGTAGATTGGGCCAGAAGTGGACACATGAGATCTGACATGTAAGACATAGAGGGGGTCAGAGCAGTGTAGGAGAGACCGTTGTGCTTGGTGTAAAAGATCTATGACTGCAGAATTGGACAAAGAAAGATCTGCTAGAGCTAGCTGTTGCAATAAGACAAAGCAGTAATAGCTATCAGTGATTAAGTTAAAAGGCTCATAAGCACACAGTTCTAAGGCTATCACAATGGCTTGCAATTCATTCTTTTGAGCTGAGGTATATGGGGTTTGTGACACCTTCAATATCTTCCTGTCTGGAATATAAATAGATGCTCTATGGTGTTTGGTAGCATCCGTAAAAACATTGACTCCCTGTACTGGTTGAGGAACTACAGGGTTGGAGGGATACTTCAAAGGGAGTTGCAACCATCCTCGTAATGAGGGAGGTGGATGGCCCTGAGAAGTGGGATAAGTAGACAATAACATGGCCCACTCCTCTGAGTTCTGTGCTAGATGAGTAAGTATTGCAGGATCCTCCTGGAGCAGTAACATAGGAATGGTACCAAAAATAGTGATTGCAGCTTCCGCTGCTTTCAAAAGGAGTTGTGCATCCACTTCAAACTTGGAGGGTATAGACTTCATGGATTTAGATGAATGTACCCATTGTAAAGGACCTGTAACTTGGAACACTACTCCGGCCTTACCCAATGAAGGATGACACACCAGAGTTACATAAACCGGAGTGGCTGGATCTAATCGGGCAACAGTTGATGTGGATGCCAAGTCCTGTATCTGGGTAACAGCTTCCATGGCTGCAGGGGTCCATGTACGAGGCGAGTTCAAATCAGATGAGCCTTTTAAAATATTATACAATGGATACATCATATCATTGGAAATAGGAACTACATTCCTTAGCCATTGGATTGAACCAATTAATTTCTGAAAGTCATTTAATGTAGAAACTTGAGCTGTATCAATCTTAGGAGATTTCTTCACTAAATCCTTGTATACCTGATGTCCTAAATATGTGTAGGGAGGTTCTGTTTGTATCTTTTCAGGGGCAACTTGTAATCCATATGCTGCTAGGGCTGAGGTAATCTTTTGTAAAATAAGCGAGACAACAGTCCGGTGGGATGCAGAAATTAATATGTCATCCATATAATGAATAATAATGGCTCCCGAGTGTTCTCGCCTAATGGGCATCAAAATCTGTGCAACATAAACCTGACATAGAGTGGGACTGTTTGCCATGCCTTGGGGAAGGACTTTAAACTGAAAACGCTGAGCAGGTTCTTGATAATTTACAGCAGGTACACTAAAGGTGAAGCGTTGCCTATCTACAGGGTTAAGGGGTATACTATAAAAACAATCCTTTATATCTATAACAGTTAGGGGCCAAGTCTTTGGAATGGCAACTGGAGAAGGCAACCCAGGCTGGGTGGTACCCATAGGTTGTAGAGTGGCATTTACCTTTATTAGATCTACTAACATTCTCCATTTCCCACTCTTCTTTTTGATTACAAAAACTGGGGAATTCCATGGGCTGGTGGATGGCTCTACTTGTCCAGCCGATAAAAGTCCTTGTACTATGTTAGCAAGGGCCTGTAATTTCTCTTTGGTGAGGGGCCACTGATCTACCCAAACCGGTTTGTCGGATCTCCACGTCAGTGGTATGGGTTGCGGCCCTCCAGTGACCCCTAGTGGTTTAAAGCTGTGTCTGTAGTTAGAGACAAGCCCAAAGTTTGCAAAACATCCCTCCCCCATAGGGACATAGGAATAGGAAGTACCAAAGGGCGGAAGATCCCTGCCACATCATCACTTCTCCATTTTAGAAATCTTAGGGATTTTTTCGCCAAAGTTCCTCCTGAAACTCCCGTGATGTCTTGGGGAGTTTTTGAAAGTTCCCAACAGGGCTGCCAATCTTTTGTGGATATGACCGAGACATCAGCACCTGTATCAATTAAACCTACAATCTCCCTTCCCTCCACTATAAGTGGTAAAGTGGGACAGTGGGCTGATATAGTCTGTGTCCAGGCCACAAATGTGTCCTCATGGGTACGTTCTCTCCAATCCTTATCTATCCAGGGGAGGGAAATAGCAAGAGCAACAGGCTCACCGCCTTTTAGTTCTATCGGGTAATGGTGGGGATTTGTAACAGTTATAGAAGTCTGGCCTGGGCTTAGGAGCTGTGTGTGGACAATGACCTGAGGAGCGAGAGCAGTTCCAATCACTAAACGGTGGAAGTCCCTAGGGGAGGCTTTAACAGTAGTCGTAGTCCATGGGCTCAATTCTGTGCTCTCTGAGAGGGGAATAGTAACCGAGGGATTTAATAAATCAGACCTGGGGTCGGGCCCTCGGCTTCTCGACCCCTCTTCCCGTTTCCCTGCGGCCCATCATTGCTATACTTCTGGTTCTTATTTTTCTGTCTACAATGCTTTGCTATATGACCAGGTTTACCACAGACAAAGCACTTCATTGCACTCTTCTGGGAATTACGGCACTCAGCTTGAAAGTGACCGGCCTTCCCGCAATGGAAACAGTTTCCTTTACCCTTTGATCTAGGCACTAAGCTTGTGGTTTGTAAAGCATTAACGAGGAGGTTAATAGAGGTTTGGAGAGGGTCGGGGGGGGGGGGGGGTTCCTCGTCTAGGGCCTTATCAATTATCTCCTCTAAGGAGGGGTCAGCAGGCAGAGTAGCTAGCAAGCCTTTTGAATGAGTTAGCCCTCCCTTTATCAACTGGATGATTAACGGCTGTGCTGCATTTCCTGTCCCGAATTTCCCTTCCACAGTGGTCTGCACTCTGCTGATAAAATCTACAGCAGACTCCCTAGTTCTTTGTTTCAGTATCTTACTTTCACTTTTTACCGGGGCAGGCGGCCGACTCGTGGCAGCCAATTCCTCCCAAGGGTATTTGGGGGCTGGTTCCCTCAGGTCGTCAAGCCCCTCATCTGGGGGCGGGGGCCATTCAGGTTCCCCTAGTAACGAGGGTCCTGTTTGTGTTTCTCCGGACACGGCTCCTTGTGGGGGCTGCGGGTCAAGGGCCGCGGCCACCATGGAGTAGATTACAAAGTCTGTGTCCGTTAGAAAGCCAGGTTTTTCTGTGTTGTAAGAGGGCATTTGAGTTCCTACCACTCTCCACTTCTGAGGGTCAATGCCGGTGTGGGAGACCCAAGGGGAGACAACCAATATTTTTTCCACCCAATCCTTACATTCTTTTATACGGACTCTTATGCCATGAGTCTTTACTAGTGCATGTACTTGACATGCTAATACTCCTGAATCCTCTGGCTGTAAATGCTTAGACATTCCTTTGCCCATGTTTACTCCCTCTAGGTGTCCCGTGGACCTAGGGTGTCTGCCTCTTCTGTTTTTACTTAAACAGGCTTACCTCACTCGGCGGGGTCTTCGGGTGTCCCTGTTCAGGGGCCAGTTCTGTCCGGGGTCTTCTTCCCCGGACCCCCGAGTGAGCTCCTCAGTGGGCACTGCTTCAGGCGTCCCTGGTATTTCCCTCCCCCGGGGATCAGCGAGGAGGGACTCAGGCAGACACGTCTTCAGGAGGCATATGTTTTATTAGGTGCAGAGGGATCCCCCGAATAGCTCAGGGTGATGGCTAATATAGGGAGTTAGTTCTGGGCTGCCACCCCGATCCGCCCCGAGGGCGGAACCTACCACCCGATTGGAGCAAGCGACACAGGCCAACCAGGAGAAGCCACTGCTCCCCTTAAGGAGCCGTGTCTTCTTTGGATTGGCCTGACCTCACTCTCGGGGAGGTCCTATCCACTCAGGCGGTCAGGGCCGACCCCCCAACAATATATCCCCTTATGGCTGCCTTGTGTGTATCCTATAGGTTTTGGTATGTTGTTTCATTATTGTCATTATCTAGGATGAAATAATTAATTCTTTCTATAATTTGTGTCTTGATCCATTCATTCTTTTAAATGAGGTAATTTAGTTTCTAATTAGTTCTGGGTCTATATCTCCTTGGCCCAATATTGTATATGATTTTTATTGCATTAATATCTGAGAAAGATATATTTACTATTTCTCCCTTTCTGCAATTGATTATTAGGTTTTTATGCCCTAGCACATGGTCAATTTTTGAGTAAGTGCTATGTACTGCAGAAAAAAAAAAGTATATTCTTTTCTATCCCCATTCAGTTTCTTCCAAATGTCTATTATATCTAGGTTTTTTAACAATCTATTTAACCTCCTTAACTTCCTTCTTGTTTATTTTATGATTAGATTTAGCTAAATCTGAGAGTGGGAGGTTGTGGTTTAACATTAGTAGAATTTATTTATTTACTTTATTGTCTATTATACCTTTTAGGAGAATATATTTTCCTTCCTTATCTCCTTTAACACTATCTGTTTTTGCAGCTGCTTTGTCTGAGATAAGGATTGCTTTCCCTGCTTTTTTCAATTCAGCTGAAGCAAAATATATTTTGCTCAAACCTTTTACTTTTACTCCATATGTATCTCTATGCTTCAAATGATTTTCTTGTAAGCAGCATATTGTAGGATTCTGGTTTTTAATCCACTCTGCTCTTTGCTTACTTTTTAAGGGAGAGTTGATCCCATTCACATTCAAAGTTATAATTACTAACTCTTTATTGCCCTCCATGCTATCTTCCTTCTGTTTGTGTTTTCCCCCTTTTTTCCTTTTAGCCATATTACCCAGTGTTTTGTTTCTGAATACTGCCACCTTCAGTGTGTTTGCCCTCTTATATTAACCTCTCTTCCCTTTCTTTCCCCTTTCCCATTTCCCCTTCTTCCCTTCCTTCTGTTACTTCCCCTTTTTCTCCCCTTCCCCATCCCCCTTCCCATTTCCCCTTTTAATACTTGAAAGGTAAGATAAATTCCTTAACTTAACTGTGTCTAAGTTAACTTTAAACCAAGGCTGATGAGATGAAGATTCAGGTGGTTCTCAATTGCAATAGTTCTTTTGTACCTCTTGATATAATGAGATTTATCCCATTCAGTCTCCCTCCATCTTCCCTTCTCTTCACTGTCCCCCTTTTTAAGGAAGTAATGTTTTTAAATCATTCTATCTGAGTCACAGAAAAGTTATGAGTGACCAACACTTCTGGCTAAGTGTATTCTCTCTAATAGAATTACAATTCTCAAGTGTTATGAGACTCTTTCTCCCAAATGGGTATATAGCCAGTTTCATCTTATTGGATAGCAGTTTTTTTTGTTACTTTTTCCTGTGTCTCTTGAGCCTCCTGTTTGATGTCCAAATTTTCTATTTAGCTCTGGTCTTTTCATCAGGAAATGTTGGAAGTTGCCAATTTCATTAAATGCCCATCTTTTCCCCTGGAAGAGAAGTCTCAGCTTTGCTTCATTCCAACCTCCCTTGCTCTTTGGAATATCTCATTCTAGGCATTTTGATCCCTTAATGTTGATGCAGCCAGATTCTGTTTAATCCTTAATGTGGCTTCTTGGTATTTACATTTTCTTTCTGGCTGCTTGCAGGATTTCTTCTTTTATCTGATAGTTCTGGAATGGAGCCATAACAATCCTTGGTATTTTCATTTTAGGATATCTTTGTGGAGGGGATCAATGTATTCTTTCAATAACTATTTTGATCTCTGGTTCCATGACATGGAACAATCCAAAATTGCTGTTAAGAAAGTTTTTACAACCTCCTGGCCAAGATGGCAGACAGAAGACAGGCACTGTGATAAGTGCTTCTCTTTCTCCTCAAAAACAACATTAGAAAACACTCTTAACAGAACATTGATAAAAAAAAATCCATATGTAGATATCTTACTCATGATCACATAGGTGAAAATCTTTAGTGAGATTTTCCATCACTAAATCCTGTAGTATTAAGAACAGGTGTCTTTTTCTCTTCAATGTTTTCAAGAAGGCCTGTAATTCTCAGGTTCTCCCATCTTGATGTGTTCTCGAGGTCAGTGGTTTTGCTGATGAGATATTTTAAATTTTCTTCTATTTTTTCAATCTTTTGGTTTAGTTTCATACTCTCTTGTTGTCTCATGAAGTCAATAGTTTCCTCTGATTCCATTCTTTTTACTTTTAGGGATTTTTTTGCAAGGCAATGGGGTTAAGTGGCTTGCCCAATGCCACACAACTAGGTAATTATTAAGTGTCTGAGACCAGATTTCAATTCAGGTACTCCTGATTTCAGAGCCAGTGCTCTATCCACTGCACCACCTAACTACCCCTCCATTCTTTTATTTAAAGAATATTTTTCTTTATTTATCTTTTTCAACTCCTTTTCCAGTTGGTCAATTCCATTTTTGAAGGGGTTTTCCATTTTCTCAATTGTAGTTTTGAGAGAATCATTTTCTTTTTGCATTTATCCAATTGAAGATCTGAGAGAATTATTCTCATTTTGTATTTGTCCAATTGTATTTTCCAAGGATTTGTTTTCTTGTTGCAAGATGTCACTTTTCTCTTTCAATGTGTTAGTTTTCTTTTGAGTTTCTTTTCCCAATTTTTCCAATTGATTTTGAAACTCCTTCCTGATTTATTCAAGGAAGTCTTTCTGGGCTGGAGACCAATTCATATTCTCTTCAGCGATGCTAGATCTCTCTGGGTTAGAAGCTGTTCATTCTAAGTATTTCTCCATGAGCACCCCTTTTCTCTGATCTTTTTTCACTTTTCTTGGATCTTGTTTTGGGTTGGGGGGGAGCTGTCTCTCAGAGGTTCTCTTTTGAAGATCTTAGAGGCTTTGTTTACTTGGCTTAGTAATTCCAAGGGCCAGTGACTAGTTGGTGCTGGTTGCTTTCTCTGGAGTGTTTGAGGTCCTCAGCATTGGGAGGGGGTCTTACTTGACCTTGAACACTGGGCTGGGCACTGGGGGAGGGAGTTAATCTCTTTCTGTTGAGTGAACTCTGTTGACCATGCCTTAGCTTGAGGGGGTGGGGGTTGCTTTTTATTTGTTCTGGGAAAAGGGCTGAAAGTATGGAGTTCAGGTCCCTGGCCCAGCTGGTTGTTCTCCAGGCATGCTCCAAGACTCTGTGCTGGAACTCACCCTCCCGCCAAAGACTCAACAGCTAAAGTTGGATCTCTCACTCAACATTCACCAAAGTCTCTTTGGCTGAGGCTGGCCCTCTGGCTTCCCCCAAATGCTGTCCCTGTGCTGATCTTCAGCTCTCTTCTCTCATTTCACTCATGGTCCCCTGAGACAAACCATCTTGGTAGGTGTTCGGCTCCTAGCTTCTCTTTCTGGGTTTTGTTGATTGAATTTCAGTTAAGAGGTTTCTCCCATGTTGTCTTTGAGGGGAAAAAGGAGCCCTTTTCACAGTGACTGTCTTCTCTCTGCCATCTTTGCCAAAAGTCATAAAAATATTCTTAAGGGAAATTTTGAAATATAAATGAAAATAATAAATTATTCTTCTCCCATAGACAGCAGCATCTTTGCTTGATCAATATCCAAATGCAATCAGAGCCAGGACAAGTGCATTTTTTTGTAAAGTAACTAAAGAAATGTCCATCAATTAAATGGTTGAATAAATTGTGGTAATAATCTTGTGCCAAAAGAAATGTGACAATATACAATTTCAAAGAGACATTGGATGATTTATATGAACTGATATGAGTAGAAAAAGAACAATTAATACTTGAACATTAGTCATTGATAAAATGAAAATTCAGGGGACTTATGAAATGATGATGCATGAAATGAGGAGAAAGAGTAGGACAAATTTATTCAACAACATTATAAAAGTAAATATCCTTTAAAGGTATATGAAGTATGATCAATTAAATGATCATTCATGACTCCAGAGTACTAATGAAACTAAGGATATAGAACAAACCACAAATAAGTTTATGTATAAATAGTGATATATACAAATGTATGTACATATAATCATATGTAATATACATGTATTATGCACAATGATTGAAGTACTTTCTTTTGCTTGATTATGCATTTGTATTAGAAGAAATTTTTTGGTGTTTTGTTAATATTCTCTTGCATAGTGTTAATTATCTCTTGCACTTCTTTTCCCAATTTTTCCATTTTTATTTTTAAACTCCTTACTGATCTCTTCTAAGAAGTCTTTCTGGGCTGGAGACCAATACATATTCTCTTCTGAAAGTCTAGACTTCTCTGAGTTAGGATCCTTGTCTTTTGAGGAAAAATTCAATGGAACAATCTCCCCCATTCAAAGAGTTGGAGTATATTATGGAAGCATATTTTTTTCATGTCTTTCAGATGAAGTCATTGTATTATCACTTTTTTCTTAACTGTTTTAATTTGGAACAAGAGATCACTTACAAAGTAGGAGTAATCTATAAATATTTATATTGTAAAAACAAACATATAAGAAAAATATTTTTAAGAGAACAATCAAAACAATGGAGTCTTACAATTTTAAGGGATCACAGAGATCATCTAATCCAAATATTCACAGCTGAATTCCATTACATTCATGTTTTATGGATGCACTGTAGTAATTTGGAAAGAGAAGTAAATGTGGAATCAAAGGGCCAGGGTTTAAATCTCACTAAAGATATTCACCGATGTGACCATGAGTAAGATACCAACACATGTGATCCTTTGATCCACTTTAATATACAATTTTATTTTACTATACAATCACTTATGCTATAGCAGATTTAGTCTGAACAGGAAAACATAAACATCTAGGTTCAAATAATGCCTATTTCCATAAAAATGTATGTAACACTAGCTATCAGCTTCATTGGTAAAATGAGGATAATAATACCATTTACATCAAAGGACCATTGTGATGATCAAATCAAATAACATTAAATACTTTGCACAAAGAGAAGTGATACAAAATTGTAAAATTATATGTCAATTACCTGTCTACTGTGACTTTCCAACAGTTAAGGATCAGAAGGACCTTTGAATATTTTCTTTGGAACTGAAACCTCTCTGCCATATGTAACTGGCAGAGTTGTTCATCAAGTCAACTCTTTCCAAGGTAAAAGTAACCCAGTTGGTAGAAGGAAATGTTAAATGAGTTCAGAGCTTTTTATTGTACTTCATTCATCTCTAGGTCCCATAAGACCTAGAGATTACTTGAAGGAGAAGGGAAATGTTACAGCACTAAAAAAAAGTTGAGCCAAATCTTTGGGCATCATGAAATCATTTTGTTCCAAACCTTATTTTATTATGAGGGTATGACAGCTCAAAAAGATCAAATAATATGTGCAAATGAAGACTAACAAGGGCTAGAATCAGGAACTGGGTCTAGTTTTCTGGCTCCAGATATAGTCCTCTTTTTTTTTTAGGTTTTTGTAAGGCAAACAGGGTTAAGTGGCTTGCACAAGGCCACACAGCTAGGTAATTATTAAGTGTCTGAGACTGAATTTGAACCCAGGTACTCCTGACTCCAGGGTCAGTGCTTTATCCACTATGCCACCTAGCCACCCCTCGTCCTCTTTTCAAGTAGCTCATATTTGTGTCCCTTAACTACTGTGAGTTTTATCATAGTGCTCCTAAACAACAGGACTAACTGAAATTTTGGGGATATCATAACAAACATCCAGAAAGAGAGTAGGAAATGAATTTTAACTTTTAAGACAATATAAAGAAAATATTTATAATATTTAAGGCTAGGCAAAAATGGAATTGGTTATGTTAGAAGATCATTTATTTCCCTATCATTTCAATTATTCAATTCATCATTCAATTAAAAAAAACATTTATTAAGTGCCTATTATATTTCCAGGATAGCAACTGTGGTTACAAATAAAATAAATGGAAAAAAAAAACTTCCCCCAACTGTGTTTCTATTTAAATATGTATTTTATGTATATATTTTATTATGCAGGAAAAGACAAAAATTCTTCTTCATTATGGACTCCAGGCTTTTTTTTAATCTTCAATCTTTTCAGAAAGCCCACAGATTCTTAAATATTCTCTTCTGGATTTATTCTCCAGGTCAGGTGTTTTACTCATAAGGTCTTTTACATTTTCTTCTATTTTTTTTCATTTTTTTTTGGTTTTGTTTAACAAATTCTTGGTGTTTAATGAAGTCAATAGTTTACGCAGATTCCAATCTCTATGTTAGAGAAGAATTTTCTTCATTTACCTTCTGCAACTCCTCCTCTAACTGGTCAATTCTACTTTTGAAGGAATTTTTCATTTGCCCAATTGTGTTTTTTTATTTTCTTTTTGCACTTTTCCAATTGTATTTTCAAAGGATTTGTTTTCTTGTTGCAAGATGTTAATTTTCTCTTGCATAGTGTTAATTTTTTCTTGTGTTTCTTTTCCAAATTTTTCCATTTTATTTTTAAACTCCTTACTGATCTCTTCTAAGAAGGCTTTCTGGGCTGGAGATCAATTTATATTCTCCCCTGAAGCTCTAGGCCTCTCTGAGTTAGGATCCTTGTCTTTGAAGAAACATTCAATGGACCCCCTCCCCACCTTTAACTGGCCTTTATTCATTTTCCTAGGATCTTGTGCTGAGGAAGGGACTGGTTCACAGACTTTTGCTGTTGAAATTCCTAGAGGTTTTGCTCACTGGGCTTAGGAACTTCAAGTGGGCTGGCCAGTAGGTAATTCTAGGTCATTTCTCTGGAGTGTATCTGACCTTGATTAGTGGCCCACTCCTTAGGCCTGGGGGATTGGAAGGAGCAGCAAGATTCAGATTAACCTTGAGCAATGTTGACTGTGCCCTTGGGCTATATAGTTAATCTCTTTAATTCTCAATCAGCAGGAGAGTGGGTATCTGCTGCCCACACTTGAGCCTGGGGATATGTGGGTGCTGTTATTGTGTTTATTCTAGGAAGAATCAATTATTCCCATAGGAATTGGGGAGAGAATCAAATGGACACACAAGGTGCTAGTGAAAATATAGGGGGGGACCCTGATTTTCAAGCCCAGCCAAAGTGACTGCATCAATGTCTAGCCATCACACTCTGGGCTCTCCTAGCCACTGCGCACACAGCCAAATCTTCTTCCACTCTTCTCAGGTTACTCCAAAGGCCTCACACTAACACCCCTGTGCTGGCTCTCTGCACTTTGCCCCCAGCTTGGCTGAGCTCCCCTGAGACGGAACTTTTTTTTTCTTTTTCTTTTATTTTTATTAAAGATATTATTTGAGTTTTGCAATTCCCCCCCATCTTACATCCTTCCACCCCCACAGAAAGCAATCTGTCAGTCTTTGCTTTGTTTCCATGTTATACCTTGATCCAAATTGGGCGTGATGAGAGAGAAATCATATCCTTAAAGAAGAGACAAGAAGTCTAAGAAGTAACAAAATCAGACAATAATATATCTGCTTTTTTCCTAAATTAAAGGGAATAGTCCTTGAACTTTGTTCAAACTCCACATGTCCTTATCTGGATACAGATGGCACTCTCCTTTGCAGACAGCCCAAAATTGTTCCCAATTGTTGCACTGATGGAATGAGCAAGTCCTTCAAGGTTAATCATCACTCCCATGTTGCTGTTAGGGTATACAGTATTTTTCTGCTTCTGCTCATCTCACTCAGCATCACTTCATGCAAATCCCACCTGGCTTCCCTGAAATCCCTTCCTTCCTGACTTCTAATAGAACAATAGTGTTCCATAACATATACGACAATTTGCTAAGCCATTCCCCAATTGAAGGACATTTACTTCATTTCCAATTCTTTGCCACCATGAACAGGGCTGCTATAAATATTTTTGTACAAGTGATGTTTTTACCCTTTTTTCATCATCTCTTCAGGATATAGACCCAGTAGTGGTATTGCTGGGTAAAAGGGTATGCACATTTTTGTTGCCCTTTGGGTATAGTTCCAAATAGCTCTCCAGAAGGGTTGGATGAGTTCACAGCTCCACCAACAGTGTAGTAGTATCCCAGATTTCCCACAACCCTTCCAACAATAATCATTATCCTTTCTGGTCATATTGCCCAATCTAAGAGTTGTGAGGTGGTACCTCAGAGAAGCTTTAATTTGCATTTCCTAATGATTAATGATTTAGAGCATTTTTTCATATGACTATGAATTGCTTTGATTTCCTCATCTGTAAATTGCCTTTGCATATCATTTCACCATTTGTCAGTTGGGGAATGGCTTTTTGTTTTAAAAATATGAATCAGTTCTCTGAATATTTTAGAAATGAGTCCTTTGTCAGAATCATTATTTTTAAAGATTGTTTCCAAATTAACTACATTTCTTTTGATTTTGGTTACAGTATCTTTGCAAAAGCTTTTTAATTAAATGTAATCAAAATCATCTAATTGGTTTTTAGTGATGTTCTCCAACTCTTCCTTAGTCATAAACTGTTCCCTTTTACATAGATTTGAAAGGTAAACAAGTCCTTGATCTTCTAATTTGCTTATAGTATTGTTTTTTAATGTCTAAGTCCTGTAACCATTTGGATCTTATCTTGGTTAAGGGTGTTAAGTGTTGTCCTAATCTAAGTTTCTTCCATACTAACTTCCAATTATCCCAGCAGTTTTTATCAGAGGGAATTTTCCTCCAGATGGCTGGACTCTTTGGGTTTATCAAACAGCAGATTATTATAATCATCTACTGCTTTTACACATAGACTATTCCACTGGTCCACAACTTTATTTCTTATCAATACCAAACCATTTTTATGACTGATACTTTATAATATAATTTTAGATCAGGTAGGGCTAAGCCACCTTCTTTTGCACTTTTTTTCATTAAGTTCCTGGAAATTCTTGACTTTTTATTTCTCCATATGGATTTACTTACAATTTTTTCTAAATCATTAAAATAATTTTTTGGAATTTTGGTTGGTAGGGCACTAAACAGATAGTTTAGTTTTCATAGAATTGTCATTTTTATTATGTCAGCTCTACCTATCTATGAGCAATTGATATTTGCCCAGTTATTTAAATCTTATTTAATTTGTGTGAGAAGTGTTTTATAATTATTTTCCAAAAGATTCTGAGTCTGTCTTGGCAAATAGACTCCCAAGTATTTTATATTATCTGAGGTTACTTTGAATGGGACTTCTCTTTCTAACTCTTCCTTCTGTATCTTGCTAGACATATATAGAAAAGTTGAGGATTTATGAGGGTTCATTTTATAACCTGCAACTTTGCTAAAACTGCTAATTGTTTCCAGTAGTTTTTTAGATGATTTCTTGGCATTCTCTAGGTAGACCATTGTGTTATCTGCAAAGAGTGAGAGTTTTGTCTCTTCATTCCCAATTCGAATTACTTCCATTTCTTTTTCTTCTATGATTGCTGAAGCTAACATTTCTAATACAATATTTAATAGTAGTGGTCATCATGGGCACCCTTGTTTCACCCCTGATCTTATTGGGAATGCCTCTAGCCTCTACACATTGAGTATAATGCTTGTTGTTGGTTTCAGATAGATACTGCTAATTATTCTAAGGAACAGTCCATGGTTTCCTTCACTCTCTAGTGTTTTTAGTAGGAATGGATGATGTATTTTGTCAAAAGCTTTTTCAGCATCTATTGATATGATCGTATAATTTCTGATAGGTTTGTTGTTGATATAATTGAGTATACTAACAGTTTCCCTTATATTGAACCAACCCTGCATTCCTGGAATAAATCCTAATTGATCATAATGTATTATCCTAGTGATAACTTGTTGTAATTGTTTTGCTAAGATTTTATTTAAAATTTTTGCATCTATATTCATCAGGGAAATAGGTCTATAATTTTCTTTCTCTGTTTTAACTCTTCCTGGTTTAGGTAACAGCAACATATTGGTTTCATAGAAATAGTTAGGTAGAGTTCCATCTTTCCCTGTTTTTCTGAAGAGTTTTTTATAGAATTGGAACCAATTTTTCCTTAAATGTTTGGTAGAATTCGCTTGTGAATCCATCAGGCTCTGGAAATTTTTTCTTAGGGAGTTCAATAATGGCTTGTTGAATTTCTTTTTCTGAGATAGGGTTGTTTAGGTATTTAATCTCTTCTTAATTTATCCTGGGCAACTCTGTTTTTGTAAATATTCTTCCATGTCACTTAGATTATCAAATTTATTGGCACAGAGTTGAGAAAAATAATTTTGAATTATTACTTTAATTTCCTCCTCATTGTTCGGGGGGATCACCTTTTTCATTTATGATACTAGCAATATGATTGTCTTCTTTCATTTTTTTAAATCTAATTGATCAGAGGATTATCAATTTTGTTGTTTTTTTCATAATAATCACTTTTAGTTTTATTTATTAATTTAATAGTTTTTTTGCTTTTGATTTCATTAATTTCTCCTTTAATTTTTAGAATTTCTAATTTGGTTTTTAATTGGGGATTTTTGATTTGTTCTTTTTTTAATTTTTTTAGTTGCATGTTCAGTTCATTGATTTCCTCTTTCTTCAAGTTATTCATGTAAGCATTTAAAGGTAGAATATGTCCCCTGAGAGTCGCTTTGAATGAATCCCATAGGTTTTTCTATGCTGTGTCATTATTGTCATTATCTTGCATAAAATGGTTAATTCTTTCTGTAACTTTTTTTCTGGTCAAATCATTTTTTAAAATGTGGTTATTCAGTTTTCAATTTGTTCTGGGTCTATATCTCCTTGGCTCACTATTGCATATGATTTTTATTGCATTGTGGTCTGAGAAAGATTTACTCACTATTATTGCCTTTCTGCAGTTGATCTTTACATTTTTATGTCCTAGTACATGGTCAATTTTTGTATAAGTTCCATGTACTGCAGAGAAAAAGGTATATTCCTGTCTATCCCCATTCAGTTTCCTCCATAATTGTACCATAGCTAATTTTTCTAACAATCTTTTTACCTCCTTAACTTCTTTCTTGTTTATTTTATGATTTGATTTATCTAGATCTGACAGTGGGAGGTTGAGGTCTCCCACTAGTAAAGTTTTTCTGTCTATGTCTTCCTGTAGTTCTTTAAGCTTCTCCTCTCAGAATTTGGGTGATTTCCCACTGGGTGCATATATATTCAGTATTGAAATAACTTTATTGTCTATGGTACATTTTAGGAGGATAAAGTTTCCTTCCTTCTCACTTTTAATGCTATATATTTTTGCTGCTGCTTTGTCTGAGAGAAGGATTGCTACCCCCGCTTTTTTTTTACTTCAATTTCCTCCATCAGTCGATCATAGCTAATTTTTCTCACAATCTATTTACTTTCTTAACTTCTTTCTTGTTTATTTTGATTCCATTTATCTAGATCTGAGAGTGAGAGGTTGAGGTCTCCCATTAGTAGACTTTTGCTGTCTACATCTTCCTGTAGTTCTTTCAGCTTCTCCTCTAAGAATTTGGATGCTGTCTCACTGGGTGGATATATATTCAGTATTGGAATAACTTCATTGTCTTTAGGAGAATATTTTTAGGAGAATATATTTTCCTTACCTGTGTCTTTTTTTTAGGTTTTTGCAAGGCAAAATGGGGTTAAGTGGCTTGCCCAAGGCCCCACCCCTAGGTATTTATTAAGTGTCTGAGACCGGATTTGAATGCAGGTTCTCCTGACTCCAAGGCCAATCCTTTATCCATTACACCACCTAGCCTCCCCCTTCCTTATCTCTTTTAACACTATCTATGTTTGCTGCTGCTTTGTCTGAGATAAGGATTGCTACCCCTACTTTTTTTACTTCAGCTGAAGCAAAATATATTTTGTTCCAACCTTTTACCTTTACTCTTTATGTATCTCTCTGTTTCAAATGAGTTTCTTGTAAGCAGCATAATGTAGGATTCTGGTTTTTAATCCACTCTGCTATTTGCTTATGTTTTAAAGGAGAGTCCATCCTATTCACTTTCAAAGTTATGATTACTAATTCTTTATTGCACTCCATGCTATATTCCCTCTGTTTGTATTTTTCCTGTTCCCCCTTTATCCATATTTCCCAGTATTTTGTTTCTGAATACCACCCCCTTCAGTGTGTTTGACCTCCTATATCACCCTCTCCCTTTCTTTCCCCTTTCCCTTTTTCCCTTTTCCTTTCCCTTAGTTTTGTTAGTTTCCCTTTCCCCCCACTCCCCTTTTCCTCTTTAAATAATTAAAAGGTTAGATGTTTTACAAGTTAACTGTGTATGTGTAGGTTGACTTTTAGCCAGTTCTGATGAGAAGAAGATTCAGGTGTTTCTCATCTGCTCCCTTCTTCCCCTCTATTATCATAGGGACTTTTTGTAACTCTTAGTGTAATGAGACTTACCCCATTCAGTCCCCTCCCTCCTCCTGTCTCTTTCCTGCCCCCCTTTTTAAGGAGGTAGTGTTTTTTAGATCATTCTATCTGAGTCATAGAAAATTCTGAGTATCTGTCACTTCTAGCTAAGTACATTCTATCTAATAGAGTTAAAATTCTTGAGAGTTATTAGAGTCTTTCTCCCAAGTGGGGTTAAAGCCAGTTCCATCCCATTAGATAGCAGTCTCATGGATAGATCATGAATGTCTATCATTTCTGGCTAGGTATATTCTCTTTGTTAGAGTTAAAATTCTTAAGATTTATGAGATTCTTTTCCCCCATGTTGGGATATAGCCAGTTTCAACTTACTGGATAGCAGTTTTTTTTTTCCTTTTACTGCCCCCTTTTTTTTTACATTTTCATATGTCTCTTGAACCTCCTGTTTGATGTCCAAATTTTCTATTTAGTTCTGGTCTTTTCATCAGGAATTATTGGAATTCTTCAATTTTGTTAAATGTCCATCTTTTTCCCTGGAAGAGAAGGCTCAGATTTGCAGGGTGGTAGATTCTTGGCTGCATTCCAAGCTCCCTTGCTCTTTGAAATATCTCATTCCAGGCCCTTTGATCCCTTAATGTTGATGCAGCCAGGTCCTGCGTGACACTTACTGTGGTTCCTTGATATTTAAATTGTTTCTTTCTTTGCAGGCTTTTCTCTTTTATCTGATAGTTCTGGAATTTGGCCACAACATTCCTTGGTGTTTTCATTTTAGGATCTTTTTCTGGAGGGGATCGATGTCTTCTTTCAATAACCACTTTGCCCTCTGGTTCCATGATATCAGGGCAGTTTTCCATCACTAGATCCTGTAATATTAAGTCCAGGCTTTTTTTTCTCTTTTCAATGTTTTCAGGAAGTCCTATAATTCTTAGGTTGGCCCTCCTCGATCTATTCTTGAGGTCAGTGCTTTTGTTGTTGAGGCATTTTACATTTTCTTCTATCTTTTCTATTTTTTGATTTTGTTTAACTGGCTCCTACTGTCTCATAGAGTTATTAGTTTCTGCAGACTCCATTCTTCTTTTTAGAGAGGAGTTTTCTTCATTAACCTTTTGCAACTCCTTTCCCAATTGGTCAATTCTACTTTTGAAAGAGTTTTCCATTTGCCCAATTGAGGATCTGAGAGAATTATTCTCCTTTTGTATTTGTCCATTTGTACTTTCTAAGGATTTGTTTTCTTGTTACAAGGTATTAATTGTTTCTCCCAAATTTTCCAGTTGATTTTTAAGTTCCTTCCTTATTTCTTCAAGGATGTCTTTCTGTGCTAAAGACGAGGTCATATTCTCCTCAGAGGTTCTAGGTCTTTCTAAATTAGGGTCTTTCTCTTCCAAGAATTTTTCTATGGCTCCACCTTTCCACTGACCCTTCTTCACTTTGCTATGACCTTGAGTTGGAGAGGGGCTGGTTCACAGGGCCTTGGGATCACTAGAGGCTTTACTCACTGAGTGCAATTTCCCTGGCTGGCCAGTAGGAGGTATTGGCTGCTTTGTCTGGAGTTTCTGTGACCTTGATTGAGGCCTTCTACCTTTGCTTGAAGGGAGGATTTGGAGCTATTGAATTCTTTTGCCTTCAATAAATGGTGCTCTTTACCCTTCCCTGAGGTCATTCCTCAGCTAGGCTGGTTCTTCTGCTCACACACCTGGGCCTGAGGCACAAGTAGTCTGCAATTGTTTTGAGGAAGAGGCCTCAGCTGTAACAGAGGCTTGGACTCTGAGTTCCTCAGACCAGAGGAGCCCACAGATGGTTTCCACAGCTCTCCTGCACTGGAATTCTCCCTCCATCCCTGTCAGCAAGCTCCAGAGGGACAGCACCAACCCCAGTACCTCTGCTCCCTAGTTGAGGCAAGCCCCTGCCATCTAGCCCCACCGCTGATCCAGCAGGTCCAATTCTCAGGCCCTCAGACTCCCAGCTCCATTTCAGCTGCTAATCTGGCTGATCTGGGGCTGATAATCCCTCTGATCTCAGACTCACCCGCCTGAATTTGTCCAGTACTGCTGAGTGAGACAAATCCTGAGGTAGATGTTTTTTAATCCTGGCTTTTCTTTCTGGGTTTTGTGGGTCGAATTCCTGTTAAGAGGTTTATTTCATATGATAGATGGGGAAAGATCAGGAGACTTTAGAACTGTGCCTGTCTTCTCTCCACATTCTTGGCCGGAAGTCTCCAACAACTCTTTAAAAAAAATTCTGCTTTACATTTACCCTGAGATTCTTTTTAAACTTATTTGTGGAAGAAACCAGAGAGTTTGAAATATTTTTTATCTATTCTGTTATATTTACAGAAACTTCTCCTCCATGTTTTTCTAAAATCAACCATCTCATTGTTTCTTATAGCACAGTAGTATTCCATCACAGTCATCTTCCATTTCTCATTTAGCTATTCCACCATTGAAGGGCATCTATCATTTCAGTCAATATGATAGGTGCAAGATGATATTTCAAAATTTTTTAAATTGAATTCCTCTGATAAATAAAGATTTAGAGTAATTTCATATGACTGTATTCAGTTTCTTTTTTCTTCAAAAAACTGTATGTACAAAGCCTTTGACCATTTATGAATCTAGAAATGATACATATTCTTATGAATTTGACAAAGTTCTTTGTATATTTGAGATATAAGAATTTTATTTGAGATGCTATTTATAAAAACTTCTTCCAATTTTCTGTTTTCCTTTCAATCTTGGCTTCATTAGTTTTAAATTCAAATGACAAAGATTCACCTGCCTAAAAGACTCTTTTATACAGGACTAGTAGGGGTTATAGTGGATAGAGTTCCTCTCCTAGAGTCAGGAGGACCAGCATTTAAATCTGACCTCAGACACAATATTTACTAGCTGTGTGACTTTGGGCAAGTCACTTAACTCCATTGCCTCTGAAAAACCAAAATCAATCCCCCAACTTTTACAGAGAACTTTTACAGAGAACTCACACAAAGCAAGTATTCACATGATGCTCAGAAAAGAATATTCTGAAACTCTCTCTGAAGAACTTTTGAAGAATTTGGATGATATGGGAAACTCTGACAGTGGATTGCCAGCATACTTTACCTGCATTAAAGAAGTTATTATGATCTATGAGCAAAGCACACTTGAAAAAGATCAAAAGAAATGTGAGATGCATAAAATTAGAGAATCTTCATCAAATGCTCATATGCATTATTTGTGTCTGGTCTGTGCTAGAGTTTTTTTTTGAGCTCATATTTGTCTGATAGGCCACAGTTGGATGCATTGTAATTTGACTGTAACATCATAATTTCACATTGGTCCTCTTTGAGAACAAGGGACCACATTAGTTTTTTGTTCAAATTTTTTTAATTTAATGTATTAAAATTTTGTTTTACACTTCACTATCACCTGTTTATTCATATATTATACTCTTACCCATAAATCTAATAGATAATTCGTGATCTTCTAATTTTCTTGTGATATCTTCCTTTATATCTAGGACTTGTCTCCATTTTGACCCTGCCTTAATAAATGTTTTAAGATTTTGGCTATCAATCAATCTATTTTTCAGTTTTTCAAGAATTTTTTTTTATCAAATAAGTTCTTATTTTACATTTGTCAAACACAAGGTTACTATACTCATTTACTATTGTGCATTGTTTGACAACTTTATTCTACTGATCTACCTTTCCATTTCTTAGACAATATGAGAGTTTTGATAATTAGTGCTTTAAAGTTTGAAATCTGCTGCTAGTAGATCCCCCTTTTTTACACAGTTTTACCATTAGTTTCTTTGAAATTCTTCACTTGGAGAGAAGCTAGGGTATAGATTGGATAAAATACCAACCCTAGAGTCAGAAGGACCTGACTTCAGATGTGACCACAGGCATTTACTATCTATGAAATCATTTAAAATTGATTGCTTCTCCTCCCACTCACTCCCACCTGGCAAATTTCTTAACCTTTTGTTTTTCCAAATTAATTTTAATATTATTTTTTCTAATTCTCTAAAATTTTATTGGTAATTTAATTAGTTTGGCATTAAATTGAATAATTCTCCAATTATTTAAATGTGACTTTATTCTATAAAGTGATTTATAATACTAAAACTTTATATATAAATGAAAGTATATTTATATATAATGTACAAAATTATACAATTATTAATATATATGTAATTCCAAGGACTGTATATATGGAGGGGATATGGACTTCAATGTATTGTATACGGCCTAAGTTTTGGGAATAAAGTATTTCTTACTATCTCTGCTTTCAGAGTTCAGTTGGCTATATATATATAAATGGTAATGTTTATGTGGGTTTATTTTATATCCTATTACTTTGCTAAAATCACGATTTCAATTGACTTAGGTTAATGTTTAAGATTTTCCAAATATCAATCATCTGCAAAAAGAGGTAGTTCAATTACCTTATTTTCCATTTTGATTCCTTCAGTTTTTTTCTCATGTTACTATTTCTTACATTTTTAAAAACAATAGTGAAAAATATTGATGACACAGTGTTGTTTTTTCTGTTTATCTCTTTTAATTAGTTTGTTTTAGCTTTAACTTTGTCTGAGATAATGATTGCTTTCCCTGTTTTTTTATTTTGTGAGTCTAAAGACACAAAAGTCTATTCCATTCCCTTAACACTGTGTATCTATCATTTTAAATTGTGTTTCTTATAAACAATATTGTAGGATTCTAATTTTTAATCCATTCTATTGTTTCTCTTTTATAGGTGAGTTCATAATATTGACATTCAAAGTTATAATTACTATTTCTGTATTTTTCTGTACCCTACTTTTCCTCACTGTTTATCCTTTTCACCTAATTTACCCTATCCCTCTTCATGTGTCTAATTTATTTCTAACTACTATCTTGTCCTCCATTTCCTTTCCATTTCTCAGAGAATTCCTCTTTTATACTCATCCCAGGGGCAGCTAGATTGCACAGGGGATAGAGGACTAGCCTTGGAAACAGAAGGACAGAAAGTTCAAATCCACCCCCAGACACTTAACACTCACTAGTTGTGTGAATTTAGTCAAGTCACTTAATCCTGATTGACATGCATCCAAGACCATCTCCAGTCTTCCTGACTAATATTTGGCCACTGGACCCAGATGACTCCAGAGAATAAATGAGACTGGAGACCTAGAATAAAACCCCCTCACTCAAAGACAATTCACATGCTTGTCACGGCATCACCTCCCTGATGTTTTGCTCCTTTTTGAAAAGAAAGGACAAACATTATGTTCTTCCCTGCTCTCCAGAAATCCCTTCCTTTTCCTATGCCTTCACCTTCCTTTTTCTTTATAAATTCAGATATCTTTATGCCCTTCTAAATGTATATGCTATTCTTCTTTAACCCAGATACTCTGTAAGATTTGAGCATTACCAGTCCTCCACCCCTGCCAGCTTCTACAGAAAAAATATTTTTCTAGTCATGCCTCATTTGTATAATTATTCTACTTTTCCTCTCTCTATACCTAATTTTAATTTTTATCTCCATCATACTTACTCAATGTTAAGCCTTTTTATCAATGTATCAACCCAACTAATGATAACATCTTGAATACAGATAAAATTTTCCCACATAAGAACTAAACAGTTTGACCTACTGAGTTGCTTATAATTATTCCTTAATATTTAATTTACGTTTCTCCTTTATTTTATATGTCAAATTTTCCACTGGGTTCTCATCTATTTTTCCTACACATACATGAAAGGTTTTCATCTTTCCCATTCAGGATTATACTTAGTTTAGGTGGGTGAGTTATTTTGATTGCAAGTCCATCTCTTTTGCTATATAAAATGTAATGCTCCAGATCCATCAATCTTTTAATATAGAAGTTGTTTGACTTTGTATTGTCCTGATTATATCTGCACAGTATTAACATTATTTTTTTTTCCCTTGTTGCTTGTAGAACAAGCAACGTAACCTAGAAACTTTGTAACTTGTTCATAATAATCCTTTAATTTTTCATCTTTGGATCTTTGGATCTCTTTCAGGAGGTCATGGATGATTTTTTTTCTTATTTAAATTTTATCCTCTAATTTTAATTTTCTTTAATAATTTCTTGTAATATCAACCTAGATGATTCATTTCACTCATGATTTTGGGGTAGTTTAGCAATTATTTCTATGATATACATACATACATATATATATATATATATATATATAATTTTTACACTTTTTCATTTTCTATTAATTTTATTTTGTTTTACTATTTTTATTTTTTATTACAGCATTGACTTCCAATTTCCCAATTCTAATTTTTAAAGAGTTATTGAATTTTTGAATCTCTTTCTTTCAATTGATTGACTTTCTTTTTATACTTTTTGATTTTATTGGATTGTTCTTTTTTCTAACTTTCCCTCCATTTCTCTCATTTGATTTTGAATCCTTTTTAGACCCTTCCAAGAACTCTCTCTCTCTCTCTCTCTCTCTCTCTCTCTCTCTCTATATATATATATATATATATATATATATATATATATATATATATTTAATATAGATAAGATATACATGTCTTATTATGATAGTGCTTTTATTTTTACAAGGATAAAGACTCAGACTTTGGGGTTTACATATCATTGTCTTCTGTGTTCTGTCTGGAGCTCAATCTTGAGGACTCCTCTAAAGTCCTGAGCCCAGACTATGGCCCCCTACCTACAGAGCCGTTGTAAAAACTTTTGCTCCTGTGTCTGGACACTTCAGCTCACTCTACCTGGAATGCAAATCAAACATGTACTTTCTCTTCATTGCACACAATTCCAACCTGGGACTGCAGTTGATTAACCCACCATGGGTCTGGCATCCAGCCACTGTACAGGGTGCCTCTATCTTCCTCTGTTTGACTATTCAATCCCCATACTATCATTGAGTTGAAAATTTTTGCAGCCTTAGCCACTACCTGCAAATGAGGGATTGTTGTTTGATGATTCAGGAGAATCTGCCTGGAGATGTTTGACCTTTTATTGGGCCAGGACTTCACCTCTGAAGTTCAGGTTTTCCTAAAGTCCTCCCAAGATGTCTTAAGAGGACAACTCCTTTACCTTGACTTTTTTTAAGGTTTTTGCAAGGCAAATGGGGTTAGGCACCTTGCCCAAGGCCACACAGCTATGTAATTATTAAGTGTCTGAGACTGGATTTGAACCCAGGTACTCCTGACTCCAAGACTGGTGCTTTATCCACTATGACACCTAGCCGCCCTACCTTGACTTTTAATTATTTATACTGCTCAAAAGTCCCTTTGAAGCAACATTTTTATTATGTTCATGGCAGAATTTCAGAGAGTACATTGTTTTTCCAGCTTACTCTGCCTAGAGTATTTGTTCCTAGAATCTTCTTTCCTGAACTGTCTTTAAAGGGAGAAAAAAAAAAGAATACTATTGGACAGAGATAGATTCTAGGCATGGATAAAATATAAAAATATCTGGGTGACAGATGGAATGACACATGTAAAAACAGAGAGAATGATACTTTATTGATTACGTTGTAGAATAAGAAAAAGGAGAAATCTCTAATGAGCAGAAAAACATTAGGACAAAGTTGTGAAGAACTTTAAAAATTAAACAGACAATTTTACTTTTTATCCTAAATGTAACAGAGTTCAGTGGTGTTTACTGAGTATGGAAGTGACATTGTTAAAACTATCCTACAGAGAAATCATTTTGTCAGTAGGGTACTGAAGTGGCGAGAAATTTGAGGCAGGAGGGCTAATTAGGAGGTTATTGCTGCTCTCTAGAAAAAGAAGTTGAGTTTAAATACACTGGTAAAGGAAGTCCTACAATACTCTTGACTGAGTACATTACAAATTAATCTCATTCACCTTCAATTGAGCCTTCACTGTAGGAAGGCAACCCTTGTATTTTTACCTAATTGATTTCCTATAACACTCTCCACAGAAACTATTCTATAGAATATTTTATCTCCAGTCCTCGCTCATATCCTACTCTTTCCCTCTTTCTCAAATGAGGATTTTACTTTTGATTTTTTTGAAAAAATTAAGTATATTAGTTGTAAGTTCCTTTTTCACCCATTATTCTCATCTTAAAAACTCGGGCATTATCTCTCACTCTTTTCTTTTTTTCCAGCAGTATCTGAAAAAGAAATAACCATTCTTGTAGAGGTCAGTGTCTTTATTTATGTAAGATTGAACTCATTCTATTTCTTTTTAAACTTTCTCCTATCCCAAATTTCGCTATTTCTGTCAAAGGAATCAACATGTTTAAGTCATAATCTTGACAGTCTCCTCTTCTCACTTTTCTTCATTCCATATATCCAATCATTAATGATCTTGCTCTTTCTACTGTTATAAATGCCTCGTGAATGCTTAGTCCAGAGTGATTAAAATATTTTTATTAAGACACCTCAATTAATAGCATACCTCTCTCAAGGTGGGAGGGGGCGAGAAATCCCAAATTGTTAGGTCTTCTATGCACTTTGAAAGGCTTTGTTCCTGCAACCTCATGCAAGTCATTGACTGTGTCATAATCTAATTGATACATTGGTTGAATACATTTTCCCCCATCCTGCTCACTATACTAATGAGCAAGAATAGTTACCTCCTTGAGCATGCTCAAAGGAGAAGGTCAGAGAAGGTTGGGGACCCTAGGTCAGTCATTTGTCTTTAACTTACTACCTGCCCATAGTCAACAAGGCAGACCCCGATCTTTGTAATATAAACTAACAATCCTCCCTTCACATTCTTGTAAATCTAAACAACTCCACTACCTTCAAGACCCCTTTCATATATGACCCATTCTTTATATTCACATTGATATCACTCTTCCTCACTTCTGGTCTATATCTTTGAATACAAAGAGCCTTTTAATTAGCTGCTTCAACTTTCTTGACATCCAAATGCATTCTACACATTCCTGAATATGTAGAATGTACATATGGATGAAAAAAATCCAAAAATAACCCCTCTGATTGCTTTTCTTTGATTACTTTAATCCAAAGTAATATTATGTAATTCCCTTATTCAATCAACTTTTGTGGCTTCTTCTTGCTTCTAGAATCTTGACAGAAGACTTTTGTATGCCTATAAACCATTCAGGATGTGGCCCCGGTTGAACTTTTTAATCTCATTGTGCATAACTCTCTCTTCCACATTCTGTGATCTGAGCAAATTTATTTTTTCATTGTTCTTGTGAAATGACAATGCATCTCTCACTTTTTTATCTTAGCACTAGCCATCTCCCATGCCTGAAATTCATTCTCTTTTTCCCTTTTCTTCATAGAATAATTCTTTTCCTTTAAGATGTATCTCAGGTTGGGGGCAGCTAGGTGGCATAGTGGATAAAGCACCAACCCTGGAGTCAGGAGTACCTGGGTTCAAATCCAGTCTCAGACATTTAATAATTACCTAGCTGTGTGGCCTTGGGCAAGTCACTTAACCTCATTTGCCTTACAAAAAACCTAAAAAAAAAGATGTATCTCAGGTTCCATTTTCTGAACACTCTTTCCTTGTTCAAACTGTCTCTTTCCTGAACTTCCTTATATTTAACTCATTGCTTTTCCTATGGGCAATGTTATTCACATCCAGAGGAGGAAAAACCAAACCAAAACAAAACAACCCTTCAGAATGTCATGAACAATTTATAAAAGTTACCTCATGTATCTCTTTCCTTTTATCCTAATTCCTCATACCAAAAATGACTAATCTCTAAACATGCTTATCAAAAATATGTGTGGACAATGTTAAACTTACTTTTCACTGCAGAGGGGAAGGAAGTAGGAAAGGAGGGTAGAAGGAAATTTTGTAACTTAAAAATATACATGTGCATATTGATGAAAAAATAAAATAAATAATATCCAAAAAAGTCCTCTCATTGCTTTTCCTTGATTACCTTAATCTATGTTCCATATGTCTTTATTTTTTTTCTCCCAAACTGGAATATAAACTCACTGGGAATAAGATTTGTTTTATTCTTTGTACTTGTACCCTAAATCACTATCAAAGTGCCTGATAAATTATAGCTACTTGATTGATAGTGTATTTGAGAGAAAGGATTGGATTCAAGGATTCCTGTGGAGATAGATTTTGCATCTGATTGGATATGTGAGGCTAGTAAATGTATGAGACTGGGAGAGTTGGTGTAAATTCGACAGAAATAGGGATGTTTTGAGATGTGAAAATTCTTTGAAAAGGTAATAAATTTTGTCCTGTACATTTTGATATGAAAAATCTCCAGGATATGATGTGCTAAGTATAGAGTTTGCCTTAATAGGTACTTAATAAATGCTAGTGAACTGCTCTATAATTTTGAAAAGAAAGAGTCAATTGCAGATATAGAACTGGAAATCTTGTGAGAAATGAGTATAAACATATAGATAAGTAGAGGTAAGGACTAAATCCATGATGTTTAATCAAATGCATCACTAAAAGTGTGCAAATAGAAAGAAAAATGGGGACCCAGGTTAGTTTTGAATAAAATACAGAGGGAACATGATGTGGAGAATGAACCTGCAATGGAGACTAAGATGAAGTACTTAAACATTTAGGAGGAAAATTAGCAGAAAATAAGATTTTTTGGAAATGACATTTGATAGCCCATTTCTTTGTTTCTGAATTTGATGTCATCATGTTTGGAATGCTTGCCCTGCCCTCTTCTGTCTCTAAGTTACCATAGATTTCTTCAGATGTCAGTTAAAATGACATCTTCTTCAGGAAACCCTTTCTTATCCATTCCCCTCAGCTGTTAATGCCTTTCCAAATTACCTTCCTTCTTTTCCATATATATTTTGAATGCACCCAATTATTTCTATGATTTCCTCATTAACATGGGAGTTTCATGAGACAAGAGTATCTTTGCTTTTCATGTTATTGATAGTGCCAAGTAAAATGAATATTCAACAGTGTCCAACACAGGAGAGTTCTAGAAGAACCAGAATTCTTAAAAATAAAGTGCTCTCTAAAAAGAGTGCCAGTCATTTTAGAGAGAAAGTTGCAGTTGAATGACAAGATGATATGATAGTTTGTAAAGGTTTGAGAAGAGGAGAGAGAATGGAGATGAGGAATATAGATGATAATGATAATGACTGATGATGATGATGATGATGATGATGATGATTTTTACTAATTGAGAGGACATCATAGGATCTGGTTTTGTTTTCCTTCGTTTTTTAAAGATTGCATATATTAGAGTATATTTAAAGACAAGAAGAACTAGTAAGAATCAGAGTGAATGAGATAAACAAAGTTAGGAGAGTTGACTTTGACGGAGTAAGAGGTCATCTCATTATCAGGACCTTGAGGGAAGGAGAGCTGGCAATGAAGTAAAAGGGATTCCAAGATGTAGAGAAGAAAGTAAGGGGAAGTTTTAAAGTGATTGCAATTAGAATCTCTTCCAATACTAAATCTATTATTCTAAGATATTCTTTTTATTGCTACCTAATTGTTTCCATGTCTTTCTTCCCACAAAACTATTCTAAACTCAAGCCTCTGACATCTCCCTTTCCATCCCCTCCCTCATTTGAGATATCTATTGCAAGTTACTTCTCTGAAAGTATTTTTAAGCTTCCTCTTATTTCCTTCTTTTTATCTTGTAATTTTCAAGCAATTAGCCTTTTACTAACTTCCCCATTTAGATACTAAGGTTGTCTAATTCAATTGTCTGTTGATTAGAGCTAAAGGAAATCATGCAATTATACTTATAATTAATAAACACTAAACTTTCATTTATACAGCTTCAGTTGGTATTTCAGGAGAGCAATCAGCACATGAGATAGCTATCACTGTATTTAGAGTTACTAAAATGTGAGTTTGAATACTCTTTAAATATTTGTTCATTGCATGACCATGGGAAAATCCCTTAACTTTTCTGATGCTCAATTTCCTCATCTGTAAAATAAAGTAGTTTTTGAGAATTTACTAAGAAGTAAAGGGATTAAGTCTGTCAATGAGAGAACAGCAGGTTTAATAGGTGTAATACATAAGACATGATGATTTGAATAATCAGAGGTTATGGATATCTAAAATAATGTGAGAATTGGTAATTGAGAAAGTGGAATACATGAAAATAGTTGAAAAATTCAGGGTGTGATATGACTGTATTCTTTTTGTTTTTAGTTTAAGGCAATGGAGTTAAGTGACTTGCACAAGGTCACAATCTAATAGGTATCAAATGTCTGAGGCTATATTTGGACTCAGGTCTTCCTGACTTCAGGGCTGGTGCTTAACCTGATGTACCACCTAGCTGCCTCCTATGTATCCTTGATCACTTGTGGGGAAATGCAAGATGAAATTCTTGGCCAGATGAATTTAGCCTGTCTCTGGGGCTACTTTCACCTAAGATTCAATAGGTTGTATCCCAGTTGTGCCAAATCAAACATTTTTACTTGAAAAGATATTAAAATGGGATCCCAGCTCTGAGTGGGTGGCCAAAAATATCTGAGGTAGGGTTGTCAGGAGAGTAGGTAGGTAGGTAGGTGTAGCAAAACCACCACAAATAAGGTTGTTGTCTAAACTTATTAGCATGGGATAATTTGGATTACACATTTGTAAGAAAAACAGTAGTAAATCACATTTAATAGCTTTTATCAAATCTTGATTTCTTTTCCTAGAAATGTTTCAGTATAACATTTGTTTCATGGTACATGCTTTGAAAGTACTAGAAATCTCCTCCATTTCTTGTATAAGTGCTTATTAATTGCATATTATTCAGCGGAGATTCACAGGGAACCATCTGGAACATCAGGATCACCCAGAAGGATATTGGGCCCCAGATGCCACGTGCAATTTTATGACTACAATATTACTAATCCTGTTCCATGGTCACACTAACTAAGAGTACCTTGGGGACCGCTTTGCTTCTCAAACCTAGTAGGATAGGCTACTTGTGGACAGATGGTTTGGTTTAGTGCTACCCAAGTGACTGTTCCTGTTATTGAAAAAAGAGTTGAGTCAAGCAGAGGTAAATTTGGGAGGTTTCTATTCAGAGACCAGAGATTCTCTCTTTCTTCATTCTTCACTCTCACTCAAGGAGCCAAATACAATGTGCATTTTCAACCTCCTACTAAATGTAATCTTACTCCTCACAAAAATTGGTTTATATCATGCAAATATTTAAATTTATGATTTTGAATAAATTTAGGTCAATTTTATTTTTGGGAAATTTGGAATTTAGATTATTTTTTAATGATAGAATTATACCTTAGAAATCAGAGATTTTGTCTAGTGCTAAAAGATGGAAACATTACCAGATGAGGGTAATGGAACTACAAAAGGAGAGGGGGAATTTCCTTGTTCTTACATAAACTCCCATTAGTCATTCAAATAAAAGCTAAGTAAGCAGATCAAAATGGTATTTTTCATCCTCTGGGATGTTGTTATAATACCTCAATCATTCAAATCAACCATTTACACTTGCTAGTGATACTCCTTTTCCTCCTACTCATATTGACCCATCAAGAGATATCTTGATCAGGTCTTAATTGGTTTTTCACATTCTAGCAATCCAGAATTAGATATCATTAAGAGTAAGAGCAATTAGAATCAAAGAATCAGGGAACTGAGAGAGAGAGAGAGAGAGAGAGAGAGAGAGAGAGAGAGAGAGAGAGAGAGAGGAGAGAGAGAAGCCTTTTGCCTGGAAGAATTAAAGTGACTTGTCCAGGATCACACAGCAAGTATTTATCAGGTATGGCTCAAATACAAGTCTTCTTCACTCTGAGGTTGGATCTTTATCCATTTCTTTGCATTCTTAATGAAGACAAGGATTGGATTACATTTTTGGCTATTAAATCATGAGGTTGAATCATATTAATCTGACAGTTTATTAAAAGTCTCACATCATTTTGGATGAAATTCTGTCTCTTCTCCCTATCTTGTGTTTTTTAAACTTATTTTTCTTTTTTTATAACTCAAGTATTAAAGCTTTAAACTCATCCCTATTAAAATTCATCTTACCCTCAATTCAATGTCTGCACCTGTCAAGAATGTTTTTAATCCTGATCTGTTATTCAGTGTGCAAGCTATTTTTCTGCTCCTCCCTTCCACCACCCAAAAACCTAAGCTTCATGTCAACTGGACATGTGATAAGATTGCCAGCTATACATTTATCCAAAGTATTTATGAAATTGTCTTGGCAGCATAGGGACCAACCCAAACCTCATGGTATTTCTACAGTAGATCTCGTTCCATCTCTTTTCCTTGATATCTTACCATTAATGACCACCCTTTAGCATCAACAGAGGAATTACTTCTTCTTCCATTTGATTATATTGTCATTATGTAGTGCATATTTCTACCTTTGCCATAAGAATGCCATAAGGGACTTCCAAAATGGTTTTTAATCTAGTTAAATTTTGTAGCTTTCTTTTAATTTACCAGCCCTGTTAAATTAGTTTGCCAAGATCTGATCTCAGTGAAGTCATAGTAGCCACTTGCTAGTTCCTTTTTTCTTTTTAGGAGGGGATGTTCAGTAACCCCAACATTAATACACTCTAGAGTTTTATCAAGAATTTAAAATTTACAATCCTTTTTCTTCTCATCCAAATCAGTGATATAGTTTTGAAGTTGGTGTTAGAAAGTATGTCATTCAACTCTTTCTTTAGATCCTAGAGAAAACTAGTGTGAACCTGACCAAGTCACTTTTTTACTCACAGGCTTTTTTTTCATCTATAAAGTAGAGATAACCATAACAACTTCAAAGAACTTTTGTAATGATTTGATGAGATAAAATGTCAAGCACCTTACAGAAACTAAAACACCATATCAGTGTTATCTAGTTTTAGCTATTATTTTAATTATGTTAGAATTTGCATTTTTCTGATCTGGTCCTCCATTATTCAGAGATTATTGGCATTGGTCAGTAAACTTAATTTCCATTTCTTTCAGTGATATGATCCATTAAGACCTTAGTTTCCTCATTTCTAAATAGGAACTTTGTGTTGGATATACTCTTAAAAATGTCACTTTTTCTCTACATCTATGATATTAGCTATTATCTTCCAGATACTTTGCACTCAGGACAATTACTTTCCACTCTCCACTCATTTCAACTAGCAATTAATGATTTTTTTTTTCATTCCTTTATAGTCCAAAGTTTTCCTCAGAAGACAACAAGGAAAAAAAGATGAGTAGAACATATCTCTTTTCTTAGAATCATTGGGCAATCTAATATAGAAATCAAATATTAAAATTTAGGAAATTTTTGTTATAGTAGGAGTGTAGGAGAAGTGATGTTAACAATGAACTTAGCCTCGATGTTGAGAAATCAAGGCAGATATCACCAACTCTTGCCCATATTCTTTTTTTTTTAGTTTTTGTTTTTTTTTTTTTGGCAAGGTAAATGGGGCTAAGTGGCTTGTCCAAGGCCACACAGCTAGGTAATTACTAAATGTCTGAGACCAGATTTGAACCCAGGTACTCCTGACTCCAGGGCCGGTGCTCTATCCACCTAGTGGTGCCACCTAGCCACCCCATCTTGTCCATATTCTTTAGCATTGTCAAAAACTTTCCTGAATCTTTTTCCTGCAAACATAATCTTGTCCTTTCTCTTAACCTCAGTTTGCAGAGTTCTAGAATGTGAACTCCTTGAGTATACCGAGCATGTTGGTGTTTTTCTGCATATGATGACCAGTAGAATTCCTGCATATGATAGAGCCTTAATAAATGCTTCCTGACTTGACTTGACTTCCTAATTCTGAATCCAACTCATTTTACCATGTTATCTCTCCTTACTATCATTTCACAGCATTGTGAAGTGCTTTTGAGATCAGTTAGTCTAATCTCTGCATTTTTAGATGAGAAAACTGAGATCAAGAGAAGGGCATATTAAGTTCTTATTTTTATACTTATGATTCTATGATCTTATAGTCAATTTGTCTACATAATTCCTGTTATCAAATATTCAATGGATTTGCCAGTTTGCTGACCTTATCAAAATGGAAAATCATGTTAGTGTGCCATGACCTGTTCTTCAAGGGAGCCAGACTGGCTCTTTGTGATTACCACTTTTTATTCTATATTTTTGTTGATTATAGTTTTAGATGATTTTTAAACTTTATTAAGAATTGAAGATAAGAATACAATATTCTTTAAAAAAGAAAAAAAGAATTGAAGATAAGATCTATAGTTCATGGATTCCATAGTTTTCCCTTTTTTCCCTTAAAAATTAGAGTAATATTTGCCCTTTTTTAGTCCTGTAATATCACTCTGGCAATCTTCCAGACATCATAGACAGTAGTTCACATTTGCCAGTTCTTTCAGTACCCAATGACCTAGTTCATCTGAGCAAGCTGATTTGAATTAATCAAGGACATTTAGATGGTGTCTTAATCCCTCTTTTCTCATCCTGGGGTTCTTGGCATCCTTGAAGCCACCTTTATTCTGTCCTTAAAGATCCACAGTCCTCTTCTTGGCAAAGGATATTAGCAAAAACAGAATTAAATAACTGTCTTCTCTCTGTCTTCAGTTCTTATTATCCCACCTGAACAGAAATTGTGTAATGGAAAGACTTAAGGCTTTGGAGTATGAAATCCTGATTTTGAATTCTGATTCTTTCATTACTGTATGACCCCTTACTTATCTTCTGTTTCCTTATTTGTACAATAAGGGTGGTGTGAACTAAATTTACTTTGAGGACAAAATGCCCTCCTTGGAGTTAAAAAGACACATTTAATTCTTGCTTCAGTCTCATAATTCAATTTCCCTACCTGGAAATTATGAATAATATTTACTAACTCATAGTTTTCTGTGACAAACAAGTGGGATTACAGATATAAAATGTTTTTCAAAATTTAAAGGACTCTATAAAGTCTAGCCATTATTACTGCTATTAATGAGAGAACAAGAACTACTACTTTGAGAGCCAAGAAATCTTATTCTTTCTTTGATCTTTTTTCCCCCCAATTAAAAAAAACCTATTAAAATTTTTCAACCAGTTTGACTTCTGAAATCATTTTTACATTACCATGCTTGGTTTTTAAATTCAAGATCTGTTAACTGTGCTAGAGTCTATTTTCTATACATTTATATAATAATTCCAGATGATGGGTAAGTAATTTGTGCACTTACATATACCTCATCTAAAAACAATTTTTTCTCACAGTTATGTTTTGAAGGGACTCATAATTTTATTATTGAAAGTTTCCAGCCTTAGGGGCAGCTAGGTGGTGCAGTGAATAGAGCACTGACCCTAGAGTCAGGAGTATCTGAGTGACCTCAGGCACTTACTAATTACCAAGCTGTGCAGTCTTGGGCAAGCCACTTAACTACTTTGCCTTGCCAAACAAACAAAAAAAAAAAACTAAAAAAAAGAATGGAAGTTTCCAGTCTTTTCTGGTCTGACCTCCCATATAGAATTTGTCAGAATCATCTAAGGTCTTTAAAAAATATTCCCTAACATGTATATTTTATAATATTCCCTACTTTTCATCTTTATTCTATTAAGATAATTTAGGAGAGAATAATAGATTCCTCAAAACATTTCTATGGTACATGAATACTTTGGAATATTATTGTTCTATAAGAAACCATAAATGGTTGGACTTTAGAGAAGGATGGAATGAATTACAGACTCTGATGCTGAGTGAAGGAAGTAGAGTCAAGTGAACAATGTACACAGCAACAACATTATGAGATGAACAACCCTTATGGATGCAACTCCTCTCAAAAGTCCAGAGAGCTAGGACAACTGCATTAGAGCCAGAGGAAGAAAAACAAAACAAAACAAAACACATAGAAAAAAAAAAACACCCTTACCAAATCTGATGAACACTTTATAAAAAGTATCTCTTATGTATCTCTTTCCCTTAATCCTAAATCCTCATGCCAAAAGTTAATAATTTGTAAATATGTTTAACAAAATATGTATGTAAAATGCTAACCTGTTCCCTACTGAGGAGAGGGGGGTGGGAAAGAAGGGTAGAGGGAAGTTTTGTAACTTGGAAATATGCATGTACAAATGGATGAAAATTTAAAAAAAGAAAGAAAAACAATTCTATAATTTCCTTACCTATAAACAAACCCTAATTTGTTTTGTCATTCTTTTGAAAGACAAAATGGTTATAGCCAAGATGGTGGAGAAAAGGTAGGGACTTATATGAGCTCTTCCTCAAATCCCTCTAAATCCCTTTAAATAATAACTAAATAAATTCTAGAACAACATAACCGAGAAAAATACAGATTGAAAAAAATTTCTAGCTCAAGACAATTTAGAAAGTCAGCAGGAAAGTCTATTGCCCGAGGTTGAAAATTTCTTTAAAAAGTATGATTTTGGGGCTGCATGGTGGTGCTGTAGATAGAACACTGATCCTGAAGTTAGGTGAACCTGACTTCAAATTTGATCTCAGACAATACTTTAGCTGTGTGTCCTTGGACAAGTCACATAACCCCACTGCTTTGCAAAAAAATAAATAAATAAAATAAAAGCCAAATTGACCATATTTTAAAAAGTACAAAATTACACTTAAAAAAATACTTCCTTACAAATTAGAATAGAGCAAATGGAAGCTAATGACTTTATGAGACAAGAAAAAATAAAATAAAACCAAAGTAATGAAAAAAAGAAGACAATGTGAAATATCTCATTGCAAAAGCAACTGACCTGGAAACTGTATGAAGGATAGTTAGAGAGAGAAAGGAAGGGGTACAGAAGAGGGTTGAATGTAAAGGCATGATATCTAAAAAATCAAAGTTAAGGGGTGAAAAGGATATACTGGGAGAAAGAGAAAACGAGAGAGAATTGGGTAAATTTTTTCACATAAAAGTGGCAAAAACAAAAAGCTTTGACATTTGAAAAGAAGGGAGATGAACAGAAGGGAAATAACATATACACTCAATTGCTTATTGAAACCTAGATAAGAGAATTTGTGGTGATAGAATGAACAACAGATTAGGGAGGGGATAGTTTTAAGCAAAACACTTTAAGGAGGGACAGGGTAAAAGAACAGAACAAATAGAATAAAAAGGGAGATATAGCATGAAGGGAAAAATTGAAGCAAATTTCTCTTTTAAAGACTTCCTTTCTCAAAAGCATAGAGAAGTGAGTCAAATTTGTAAAAATAAGAACCTTTCCCAAAATGATAAAAGATGAAAAGATATCAAGTTTTCTTTTGTTTTAAAATTTAATTTCATTCATATGCACATGTATATTTCCAAGTCACAAAATCACCCTCCACCCTACCTTCCACCCCTTCCCCTCAGCAGGGAACAGTCAGACTAGCATTTTACATACATATTTTGATAAACCTGTTTAAAATTAATGCTTTTCAGCATGAGGAGTTAGGATTAAGGGAAAGATACATAAGAAAAAATTTCTATAAAGTGTCCATCAGATTCTGAAGGGTTTTTTTTTTCTGTGTATTTTGTTTTGTTTTTCTTCCTCTAGAAGGGGATAACATTATCCACAACCAGTCTAATATAGTTGTACTAGCTCTCTGAACTGCTGAGAGGAGTTGCTTCTATCAAGGCTGTTCATTTCACAATGTTGTTGATGTGTACATTGTTCTCTTGGTTCTACTTTCTTCTCTCAGCATCAGACCTCATAAGTCATTTCATGCATCTCTATAGTCCAACCATTGATATTTCTTATAGAATGATATTATTCCACAGTATTCATGACCTATAACTTGTTTAGCCATTCCACAATTGATAGGCATCCCCTCAATTTTCAATTATTTGCCACTACAAAAAGGTCTGCTATAAATATTTTGGAATACATAGGACTTTTCCCTTTTATTATAATTTCTTATGGATATAGACAATTGGAATTGGATTTGCTGGGTCAAAGGGTATGAACAGTTTTATTGCTCTTTGGGCATAGTTTCATATTGCTCTCCAGAATGGTTCAATTCATTCACAACACCAGCAATGCATCCATGTCCCAATCTTCGCAAAACATCTCCAACATTAATCATCTTTCTTTTTCTCATCTTGGCCAATCTGATAAGTGTGAGGTGATACCTCATTGTTCTCTTAATTCACATTTCTATAATCAATCTTGATTTGGAGTAATTTTTCATTTGATTATATATATATATATATATATATATATATATATATATATATAATTTTTACTTTCTTCATGTGAAAACTGTTCATATTCTTTGACCACTTATCAATTGGGGAATGACTTGTAATCTTATAAATTAGATAGAATTCTCTATATATTTTAGAAATCAGACCTCCTTTTGTGAAGATTGTTTCCTAGTTTTTGCTTTACTTCTAATTTTGGCAGCATTGATTTTATTAGTGGAAACACTTTTTAATTTAATATAGTCAAAATCATTTATTTTGCAATTTTTGATTTGCTCTGATTCTCGTTTGGACATAAATTTATTTCTTTTCCATAGGTCAGATAAATAGAATATTTTTGGTCTATTAATTTATCTATGTCACCCTTTATGTCTAAATCCTGTACCCATTTTGACATTATTTTGGTTTAATGTATGAGATGTGGATCTATGCCTAGTTTTTGTCATACTGTATTCCAGTTTTCCCAACAATTTTTGTCAGTGAGTTCTTATCTCAGAAACTGAAGTCTTTGGGGTTTGTCAGATAGTATATTGATGTAGTCATTTACTGCGGTAAACCACTGATCCATTAGTCTATTTCTTAACCAGTACCAGGCAGTTTTGATGATACTGCTTTATAGAATAGTTGTAAATCTGGTAGAACTAGGAGAACTGGGCCACCTTCATTTACTTCTTTTTTCATCAGTTCCCTTGTTATTCTTGCTCTTTTGTTACTCCAGATGAATTTTGTTAGTATTTTTTCTAGCTTGGTAAAGTAATTATTTGGTAGTTTGGTTTGTATGGTGCAGAATAAATAATTTAATTTGGGTAGAATTATCAATTTTATTATATTAGTACAACCTAACCTTGAGTATTTGACAATTTTCCAAATATTTAGATTTGATTTTATGGGGGTGAGGAGTGCTTTATAATTGTGATAATACAGTTTATGGGTTTGTCTTGGGAGGTAGATTCTCAAGTATTTAATGTTGTCTACAGTTATTTTAAATGGAATTTCTCTTTCTAACACTTGCTCTTGGGCTTTGTTGTTCATATATAGAAATTATGATTGTTTATTTTATATCCCACTACATTGTTGAATTTGTCAGTTGTTTCAAGGAGTTTTGGGGATGATTTTCTTGGATTCTTTAGGTATACCATCATATCATCTGCAAAGAGTTAAGTTTTGCTTCCTCATTGCCAAATCTGATTCCTTTACTTTCTGTTTCTTTTCTTATTGCCACAGCCAGAATTTCTAATGTTATATTGAATTGTAATGGGCTTCCTTATTTAACCCCTGATTTTATTGGAAATGCTCTGAGTTTATTCCCATTAAATATTATATTATAAATATTATATAAAACCATAGGGTTTTAGATAGAGTTATCAAGTTTTCAACAGAAATAACTGAAGCTTTACATAATCATATGAAAAAGAATGTTCTATTGATTGGAAAAATGCAAATTAAAACAATGCTCACGTATTTCCTCATATCTATTAGATTTCCTAATAGAAAAAACTTGAAATGTTGAAAGATATGTGGGAGAAAAATGAGATATTAATGCATAGTTCCTGGAGTTGTGAACTAATTTAACAGTCCTGTAGAACAATTTGGAAATATGCCCAAAGGCTTATAAAACCATGCATATTCTTTAATCTAACAAGGCCACTATAGGTCTATACCCACAAAAGAGATAAAAAAGGGAAAATATCTGTGCATTCAAAAATAATTGCAAAGATTTGGAAATTGAGAAGATCCGTTGGAGAGTAACTAAACAATTTGTTGTATCTGATTATGATGGAATGCTACTTTGCTCTAAGAAATGTTAAGCAAGATGCTTCCATGAAAAAATTAAAAACTTACTGGATAGACTACATGTGCTGATATTCAAGGAAATGTACTGCATACAAAATAGCAACAATAATGTTAGGGGGTTCAGGTATAAATGACTTAGCTATACCAAGAAATACAAGGATCCAAAACAACTCTGAAGGATTTATAATGAAAAATACTATCCATCCCCAAAGAAAGAGCTAATGATGTCTTAATAGAAATTGAAGTAAAGTTTTTTTAATGTTCTTTATTATTCTCAACTGTTGATTTTTATCTATATTTTATCTGTATTTTCTTTCAAAAAGTATGTTATGGAAATTTTTGCATGACATGCATTTCTCTCTTTCCTTCCTTCCAAACAGAAAGCAATCTAATATAGGTCATACATATATAACTATTTTAAATATAAATCTATATTAATATTTTTGTGAAAGAAGAATCAAATCAAATTCCAGCCAAGATGGCGGAGAGAAGACAGGCACAGTTCTAGAGTCTCCTGATCTCTTCCCCATCTATCACATGAAACAAACCTCTCAGAGGAAGTCCGACTCATGGAACCCAGAGAGAAAAGCCAGGAGAAAGAGCATCTACCTCAGGATTTAACTCCCACTGCAGCTTTGGTAGAATTCGGGCGGGTGAGTCTGGGCTCAGAGGGAGGATCAGCCCCGGATCAGCCAGATTAACAGCTGAGTTGGAACCGGGAGTCTGAGGGCTGGAGAGCTGGACCTGCTGGATCAGCTGTGTGGCTGGACGAAAGGGGCTTGGGTCCGCGGCAGAGCAGAGGCGCTGGTGTTGGTGCTCTCCCCCTGGAGCTTGGGGACCAGGCTGGGGGAAGAGTTCTGGTGCAGAAGAGCTGCGGACACCATCCCTAGGCTCCTCAGGTCTGAGAAACTGAGTCCACGCCTCCATTGCACTGAGGCCTCCTTCCAAACAAACAATTGCAAACTACTTCTGCCTCAGGCCCAGGTGTGTGAGCAGAAGAACCAGCCCAGCTGAGGAATGACCTCAGGCCAGGGTAAAGCCCACCACTGATTGAAGGCAAAGAATTCAATAGCTCCAATTCCTTCCCTCAAGCAAAGGGAGAAGGCCTCTCAACCAAGGTCACAGACACTACAGAGAAAGCAACCAGAACTTCCTACTGTCCAGCCAGAGAAACTGCACTCAGTAAAGCCTTTAGCTATCCCAAGCCCAGGTGAACCAGCCCCCCAACCCCAACTCAAGGTCTTAGCATAATGAAGAAGGGTCAGTGGAAAGGTGGATCCATAGAAAAATTCCTGGAAGGGAAAGACCCCAACTCAGATAGACCTGGAACCTTTGAGGAGAATACAATCTGGTCTCCAGCACAGAAAGACTTCCTCGAAGAAATAAGGAAGGAGCTTAAAAATTTGGGAGAGACAATTAATACCTTGCAACAAGAAAACAAAACGTTAGAAAGTACAATTGGACAAACACAAAAGGAGAATAAATCTCTCAGATCATCAATTGGACAATTACAAAATGAGAATAATTCTCTCAGATCCTCAAATGCGCAAGAAATTAATTCTCTCAAAACCTCAATTGGTCAAATGGAAAGCTCTTTCAAAAGTAGAATTTGACCAATTGGAAAAGGAGTTGCAAAAGGTTAATGAAGAAAACTCCTCCATCCAAAAAATAATGGAGTCTACAGAAACTAATGACTCCACGAGACAGCAAGAGTCAGTTAAACAAAATCAAAAATTAGAAAAAAATAGAAGCAAATGTAAAATACCTCATCAACAAAGCCATTGACCTCGAGAATAGATTGAGAATGAAAATTATATGAGTCTGAAAATTATAGGACTTCCTGAAAACATTGAAGAGAAAAAAAAAAGCCTGAACTTAATATTACAGGATCTAGTGATGGAAAACTGCCCTGATATCATGGAATCGAAGGGCAAAGTAGTTATTGAAAGAGTACATCGATCCCCACCAGAAAAAGATCCTAAAATGGAAACACCAAAGAATGTTCTGGCCAAACTGCAGAACTATCAGATAAAAGACAAAATCCTGCAAGCAGCCAGAAAGAAACAATTTAAATGTCAAGGAGCAACAGTAAGGATCACGCAGGACCTGGCTGCATCAACATTAAGGGATTGAAGGGCCTGGAACGAGATATTTCAAAGAGCACGGGAGCTTGGAATGTAGCCAAGAATCTACTTTCCTGCAAAGCTGAGCCTTCTCTTCCAGGGAAAAAGATGGACATTTAACGAAATGGAAGAATTCCAAAAATTTCTGATGAAAAGAACAGAGCTAAACAGAAAATTTGGACATCAAACAGGAGGTTCAAGAGATAAATGAAAAGGTAAAAAAAAGGGGGGCGGCAGTAAAAGAAAAAAAATGCAATCCAGTAAGTTAGGTGAAACTGGTTATATGCCAGCATGGGGGTAAAAAAAAAAGATTCTCATAAACCTTGAGAAATGTAACTCTAACAGAGAGAACACACCTTGCCAGAAACGATGGACATTCATGACATATCCATGAGACTACAATCTAATGGGATGTAGCTGGGTTTAACCCTATTTGGGAGAAAGATTCTAATAACTCTCAGGAATTTTGACTCCATTTGATAGAATATACAGAACTAGAAGGGACAGACACTCAGAATTTTCTATGACTTAGATAGAATGATTTTTGCAAAAAACACTACCACCCTAAAAAGGGGGACAGTAAAGAGATGGGAGGAGAGAGGGGATTGAATGGGGTAAATCTCATTACACTAAGAGGAACAAAAATACTATGGTTATAGTGGGGAAGAAGGGAGCAGAGGAGAAACACCTGAATCTTTTTCTCATCAGACTTGGCTTAAAGTCAACCTACACATACTCAGTTAACTTATAATACCTGTAGCCTTCCAAGTATTAAAAGGGGAAAAGGGGAGGGGGGGTGGAGAAAGGGAAAGGGAATGGGGGAAATAAGGGGAAATAATAAAAGGAAGGGAAGGGAAAAGTGAAAAAGGGAAAGGGTAAAGAAAGGGGAGGGTGTGATATAGGAGGGCAAACACATTGAAGGGGGTGGTTTTCAGAAACAAAACACTGGGGAATATGGATAAAAGGGGGGAAAGGGGGAAAATACAAACAGAGGGAAGATAGCATGGAGGGCAATAAAGAATTAGTAATCATAACCTTAAATGTGAATGGGATGAACTCTCCCTAAAAATATAAGCAAATAGTAGAGTGGATTAAAAACCAGAATCCTACAATATGCTGCTTACAAGAAACTCATTTGAAACAGAGAGATACATATAGAGTAAAGGTAAAAGGTTGGAGCAAAATATATTTTGCTTCAGCTGAAGTAAAAAAAGCAGGGGTAGCAATCCTTATCTCAGACAAAGCAGCAGCAAAAAGAGATAGCATTAAAAGAGATAAGTAAGGAAACTATATCCTCCTAAAAGGTACCATAGACAATAAAGTCATTTCAATATTGAATATATATGCACCCAGTGGGATAGCATCCAAATTCTTAGAGGAGAAGCTGAAAGAATTACAGGAAGACATAGACAGCAAAACTCTACTAGTAGGAGACCTCAACTTCCCACTATCAGATCTAGATAAATCAAATCATAAAACAAACAAGAAAGAAATTAGGGAGGTAAATAGATTGTTAGAAAAATTAGCTATGGTAGACTTATGGAGGAAACTGAATGGGGATAGAAAGGAATATACCTTTTTCTCTTCAGTACATGGAACTTATACAAAAATTGACCATGTACTAGGACATAAAAACGTAATGATCAACTGCAGAAAGGCAGAAATAGTGAATACATCTTTCTCAGATCACAATGCAATAAAAGTCATATGCAATACTGGGCCAAGGAGATATAGACCCAGAACAAATTGGAAACTTAATAACCTCATTTTAAAAAATGAGTGGCCCAAAAAACAAATTATAGAAAAGATTAACAATTTTATCATAGATAATGATAATAATGAAACAACATACCAAAACCTATGGGATTCATTCAAAGCCACTCTCAGGGGATATATTATAGCTCTAAATACTTATAAGCATAAATTGGAGAAAGAGGAAATCAATGAACTAAACATGCAACTAAAAAAATTAGAGAAAGTACAAATCAAAAATTCCCAATTAAGTACCAAATTAGAAATTCTAAAAATTAAAGGAGAAATTAATAAAATTGAAAGCAAAAAACTATTGAATTAATAAATAAAACCAAAATTTGGTATTATGAAAAAAAATAAAATTGATAAACCCTGGTCAATTTGATTAAAAAAAAAGAAGAAAATCATATAGCTAGTATCATAAATGAACAGGGTGAACTCACCACCAATGAGGAGGAAATAAAAGTAATAATTCTAAATTATTTTGCCCAATTCTATGCCAATAAATATGATAATCTAAGTGAAATGGATGAATATTTACAAAAATACAAGTTGCCCAGGTTAAATGAAGAAGAGATTAAATACCTAAACAACCATATCTCAGAAAAAGAAATTCAACTAGCCATTACTGAACACCCTAAAAAAAAATCTCCAGGGCCTGATGGATTCACTAGTGAATTCTCCCAAACATTTAAGGAACAATTGGTTCTAATCCTATATAAACTCTCTGGAAAAATAGGGAAAGATGGAACTCTGCCTAATATTTCTATGAAACCAATATGGTACTGTTACCTAAAGCAGGAAGAGTTAAAACAGAGAAAGAAAATTATAGACCTATCTCCCTGAAGAATATAGATGCAAAAATCCTAAATAAAATCTTATCAAAACAATTACAACAAGTTATCACTAGGATAATACATTATGATCAAGTAGGATTTACTCCAGGAATGCAGGGTTGGTTCAATATTAGGAAAACTGTTAGTATACTCAATTATATCAACAGAAAAACCTATCAGAAATCATATGATCATATCAATAGATGCTGAAAAAGCTTTTGACAAAATACAGCATCCACTCCTACTTAAAACACAAGAGAGTATAGTAATAAATGTACTGTTCCTTAAAATAATTAGCAGTATCTATCTGAAACCATCAACAAGCATTATACTCAATGGGGAGAGGCTAGAGGCATTCTCAATAAGATCAGGGGTGAAACAAGGGTGCCCATTATCACCACTACTATTCAATATTGTATTAGAAATGTTAGCATCAGCAATTAGAAAAGAAAAAGAAATCAAGGAATTTGAATTGGTAAGGAAGAGACAAAACTCTCGCTCTTTGCAGATAACATCATGATCTACCTAGGGAATCCCAAGAAATCATCTAAAAACCTGCTGGAAACAATTAGAAATTTTAGCAAAGTTGCAGGTTATAAAATAAACCCTAATGAATCCTCAACTTTTCTATATATGTCTAGCAAGAAAAAGCAGGAAGAGCTAGAAATAGAAATTCCATTCAAAGTAACCTCAGACAAAATAAAATGTCTGGGAGTCTATTTGCCAAGACAGACTCAGAATCTTTTTGAAAACAATTATAAAACACATCTCACAGAAATCAAAATAGATCAAAATAACTGGGCAAATATCAACTGCTCATGGATAGGTAGAGCTAATATAATAAAAATGACAATTCTACCAAAACTAAACTATCTGTTTAGTGCCCTACCAATCAAAATTACAAAAAATTACTTTAATGAGTTAGAAAAAGTTGTAAGTAAATTCATATGTAGAAATAAAAAGTCAAGAATTGCCAGGAGCTTAATGAAAAAAAAGTGCAAAAGAATGTGGCTTAGCCCTACCCGATCTAAAATCATATTATAAAGCATCAGTCATGAAAACTGTTTGGTATTGGCTAAGAAATAGAGTGGTGGACCAGTGGAATAGACTAGGCATAAAAGCAGGAGATGATTATAGTAATCTGCTGTTTGATAAACCCAAAGAGTCTGGCCATTGCAATAAAAACTCCCTATCTGATAAAAATTGCTGGGAAAATTAGAAGTTAGTATGGAAGAAACTTAGATTAGACCAACACCTCACACCCTTTACCAAGATAAGATCCAAATGGTTACAGGACATTGACATAAAAAACAATACAATAAGCCAATTAGAAGATAAAGGACTAGTCTTCCTGTCAGATCTATGGAAAGGAGAACAGTTTATGACAAGGAAGAGTTGGAGAATATCACCAAAAACCAATTAGATGATTTTGATTACATTAAATTAAAAAGCTTTTGCACAGATAAAACCAATTTAACCAAGATCAAAAGAAATGTAGTAAATTGGGAAACAATCTTTACAACTAATGATTCTGACAAAGGACTCATCTCTAAAATATACAGAGAACTGAGTCATATTTTTAAAACAAAAATCCATTCCCCATTTGACAAATGGTCAAAGGATATGCAAAGGCAATTTACAGATGAGGAGATCAAAGTAATCCATAGCCATGTGAAAAATGCTCTAAATCATTAATTATTAGAGAAATGCAAAGTAAAGCTTCTCTGAGGTACCACCTCACACCTCTCAGATTGGCCAGTATGACCAGGAAGGATAATGATCATTGTTGGAAGGGATGTGGGAAATCTGGGACAATATTATACTGTTGGTGGAGCTGTGAACTCATCCAATTCTGGAAAGCCATTTGGAACTATGCCCAAAGGGCAACAAAAATGTGCATACCCTTTGACCCAGCAATACCACTACTGGGTCTATACCCTGAAGAGATGAGGAAAAAGGGTAAAACATTACTTGTAGAAAAATATTTATAGCAGCCCTGCTTGTGGTGGCAAAGAACTGGAAATCCAGTAAATGTCCTTCAATTCGGGAATGGCTTAGCAAACTGTGGTATATGTATGTCATGGAACACTAGTGTTCTATTAGAAACCAGGAGGGACGGGATTTCAGCGAAACCTGGAAGGATTTGCATGAACTGATGCTGAGTGAGATGAGTAGAACCAGAAAAACACTGTACACCCTAATATCAACATGGGAGTGATGTTCAACCTTGAAGGACTTGCTCATTTCATCAGTGCAACAATCAGGAACAATTTTGTGCTCTCTACAAAGGAGAGTACCATCTGTATCCAGATGAGGAGCTGTGGAGTTTGAACAAAGTGCAAGGACTATTCCCTTTAATTTAGAAAAAAAAAACAAAAACAAAACTGATAGCTTATTGTGTGATCTTGTTACCTCTTAGACTTCTCTTCTCTTTAAGGATATGATTTCTCTCTCATCACACCCAATTTGGAACAAGGTACAACATGGAAACAAAGTAAAGACTAACAGAGTGCTTTCTGTGGGGGGGGGTAGAAGGGAGGGAAGCAAGATTGGGGGAAAAATGTAAAACTCAAATAATATCTTTAATAAAAAATAAATTTAAAAAAGAAGAATCAAATCTAAATGGGGAAAAAACTTTAGATAGCAAAAAATCAGAATATATAAGATAGTTTTTTTAAACAATTAAGTTATGGTCTGCATTTAAACCCCATGTTTCCTTCTCTGGATATACATTGTAATTTGCATAACAAGGTAAAGCTAACATGTCAAATACAATATTGAATAACAGGGGTGATGATGGATGTCTTTTATTATTCATTCTTTCTGGCATATCCGCCTTTACACATAGTGGTTAGTGATGTTTTTAAATAGATATTGCTTATAGTTTTAAGGAACACTCCATTTATTTCTATGCTCTTGTATTTTTAATAGGAATTGGTACTATATTTTGTCAAAGACTTTTTCATCATCTATTGATAAAATAATTTTTTCTGTTAGTTTTGTTATTAATATGGTCAATTATGCTAATTATATTTCGAATATTGAACTATCCCTGTCACATTGCCATAAATCCTACCTGAACATAGCTTATTATCTCAGTGATTCCTTGCTGTAATCTTTTTGCTAATAGTTTGTTTTAAATTTTTCCATCACTATTAAGGAACTTATTCTATAATTTTATTTGTCTGTTTTGACTCTTTCTGATTTAGCTATCAGTACCATGTGGTCATGAAAGGAGTTTGGCAGACCAGTTTCTTCATCAATTTTTTCAAATAGTTTAAATAGAATTGGAATTAATGTTCTTTAAATTTTTTGGTAGAATTTTCTTTTAAATCCATAAGTCTTTGGAAGTTTTTTCTTAGGGAGTTTTGTGATAATTTGTTTAATTTCTTTTTCTGACATGGAGTTATTTAAATGTTATATTTCCTCTTCTGTTAATCCACACAGTTTATATTTTTCTAAATATTAGTTCACTTTACTTATATTGTCAGATTAGTTGGGAGACAGTTGAGCAAAATAGTTCTGAATTATCCTTTTGATTTCTTTCTCATTCATGATGAGTTCAACCATTTCATTTTTCGTTGGTTTTTCTTTTTTTTTAAATCAGATTAATCAAATGTTTTCCCTAATTTATTGATTTTTTCATAAAACAAGCTCAGTTTTATTTATTAGTTCTACCATCTTTCAATTTTATTGACTTTTTGATTTTTGAAATTTCTAATTTAATGAGGAATTTTTAATTTGTTCTTTCTCTAACCTTTTTAGTGGCATGGGCTATTTGCTATATAGTATTTTTTTCTATTTTATTTGTGCAAGCATTTAGATATTTAAAGGTTTCCTAATAAGTGCTTTAACTTTATCCCATAAGTTTTTGTTTGATGCTTTATCATTTCAATGTGAATTGGATGAACTCTCCCACAAGACAGAAATGGGTAGCAGAGTGAATCTAAAACCAGAATCCTACAATTTGCGATTATAAGAATTACACTTGAAACTAAGAGAAAGATGCACAGCAGAGGAAAGGTAAAAGAGCAGAGTAGAATCTATTATATTTCAGCCGTAGTTAAAAAAGCAGGAGTAGCAATCCTGATCTCAGACAAAGTAAAAGCAAAAATGGAACTAATTAAAAAGAGATAAGAAAGGAAACTACATCTTATTAAAATGTAATATAGGCATGTAAACAGCAAGGGATATAGTTTGCATATTATTAAAGGAAAAATTAAGTAAGCCACAAGAATAGCAGAACTATACTACTGGGGACCTCAACTGTCCCTTTACAAAATTTAATAAACCCCCAAAATAAATGGGAAAGTAACTAAGAGAGTAAAAATTAATATTAGCAAAGTTAGATATGACTGATCTTTGAAGAAAATTGAAAGGGAACAGACTTTCCTTATTTAGAAATAAAGGGTGACATCATAAGTAAATTAGAGAAAGCATATATACTATGCATATATACATATATATTTAGAAAGGAAGAATTCATGATGACAGAAAAGGCAGAGAGTATTATGAAGTTGAAATTTAAAATCATGTGCAAATGAATGCTAAAAATTTTCTTGATAGGTATTGGAGAAAAATATAATACTATTAAAACATTTTAAAAATTACCATTGACACAGTATAGTTATTATATGTTCATATTTTGATTTAACTTGAACTAATGAAGGATTCTGACTAATTAATATTTCCTATCAGTATTAAAATCATACCTTTGTGACAGATTTGTTATTTCTTTCCTGGACTCCTAATCTATTTTTTCTTTTAATCTATATGGTCATTCCAAACTATTACAAACACATTTTGAAAAGTTGCTAATCTATGTCAATGATCTAACATTCTTCCCTCACTGATGAAATGATGTATTGAAATCTCCCTTTTTAGCTTGGGAGAATATGAATAGACAGATAAATATAGAGACAGAGACACAAAGAAAAGGAGACACAGAGACACGGAGAGAGAGAGTATCAGAGACAGAGACAGACACAACACACACAGAAGCAATATATTTTGTGGTTGCCACCCAGGGGAAAAAAAAACAAAAAAGACAACATCCAGATATTGGTAAATAGACCGTTTGAAGATTTGTTCTAATATCTTTACAAGGATCAAAGTTATACTGACTCTTTATTTTCACAATCAGCACATTTGCTATGATAACGACAATTTCTCTTTATTGGCCATTCATGGTACAACAGCAAAGGAAGCAATTAACACTTCACTTTGTATCTTATTGTCAATCTTGGTTTATTATAGCAAACTGGTTCTTACTGATAAGTCTTGCATGTACTCTGTTGCTAATGAATACCTAATCTGAAAACATCAGCTAAGTTGACATGCTGCCTAGCTTCCCGCCTGATACTTCAATTGTGTTAAATTTTCTACACTGATGCCAGATCAAGGTTGTAGGAGGCATGAACCAATATTCTTTCAGAAATCAATTTACACCAGCAGATAAGATTCATAAAAATGAATGTTAAGAACAAAAGGACAAACAGTGTTTAATAGTTCCTTCATTTGACTTTGCACAGAATATTTATTGTTTACTAAAGAAGTGTGTTTTTCTGAATGTCTGTACTTGGTTCTTCTAATTGCCATCATCAAACACCATATGACTGGCTAATCTTGCTAAACCTTTTGTTGCTAACTATTTGTACCACAATTGTTTCACCAAATTAACTGTCTATTTAATCGCAGTAATGGTTTAATCTCAAGAAACACTTGTAATTTCTTTGAAGGAAAACAACTTAATGTTTTTATGCCAAACAAAAAAGTACGCTAGTGACATACAGTTCTGTGTCTCTCTTTTTCTTTCTTTTTAATTCTCTAACTGGCTCTTTGTTCTTTAAGAAATTCTTACCCCCCCCAAAAAAAAGCCCTGCCATTTAACATCTTTCCACATTCATTTCTTTCTTTTTCTTTTAATAGAAATGCAGTAGCAAACAAAATGGCAGTCAGTCATTCTGAAAGTCAACTACGTATAACAGAAATAAATGCTATCAATAGTCTTGAACCACTGAGGAAATAGGAATAAAAGTTTTCACAATTGACAATACTTATATTACCACAAAATATATTTGTGGTAAGTTCAGAGAAGATACAGTCCCACTGATGAAGGATGGCCCTATACTTCAGATGAGGAAAGACAATTACTTTAAGGTCATAGGATTTTTTCCCTATTCATAAGCATAAATAAATAGTTTCTGTTTTCTAGGTAGGAGAAGGAATGAGATGACTAAAGAAGAAAGGAACCTGAACAAGAGGAAAAAAAGAGAAGTTAGAAGGGGAAAATAAGAAATCAAAATGGGAATAAGAGAAAAGAAAAAGGAAGAAACTTGTCTGTCATATATATGAATGTATAGGTTTATTTATATATTTGTATCTACACAATATATATTTGTGAATACATATCTATATTTATATATTCTGTATTTATTCTTTATTTATATAGATATGTATATATCCATTTGTGAATAGACTTGTTTGTAATTAGAATTGATAATACAAGTCTTAGTTTTCTGATGAATCTTGGTTCCATCAGCATCATTATTCTTGTAGATTGCTTTCTTCAGAGCAGTCTAGCTATCATTGCTTAATAAAGCTGTCAAAAAAGTTGTTCCCAATACTGGCCTCCAGTTCCGTAGAAACTACAAAGTTGGAACTCAAATTGTCTCTTTAAAAAAACAAATCTTCCAAATATTAAAAACAGCTGACTTACTGAAATACACACAAACACATATGTGCTGAATATTGCAAAGAGCTAAAGATATAGAATCACAGAATAAATAGCCTTATGGTTTATCTCATAATTTTAGATTAGGAAAGGGTTTTCACTCTACACCTGGTCCAAAAAAGGGTAATCAGTACATTGCACTTCTAAAGCAGTAATCTAAAACAACAAATAAGTCTATAGTATCTTCATATTTCAATAGTTGTGTTCTTTAAAATGTCATATAGTCAGCATGGTTTTATTCAAAATTCACTTTAAGATCATATGGTATGATAAGTTTTTTTTTAATTTATTCATTTTCATACATATATACATGCATATTTCCAAGAAACAACATTTTCCTCCACCTTCTCTTCCCATTCCCCTCCCCTTAGCAGGGAACAATCAGGTTAGCATTTTATGTACATATTTTGTTAAATATGCTTACAAATTAGTAATTTTTGGTACGAGGAATTAGGATTAAGGGAGAGATGCAAAAGAGATAATTTTCATAATGGTCATCAGATTTGGAAGGATTGTTAATTTTTTCTCTGTGTGTATTTTTTGTTTTGTTTTGTTTTATTTTTCTTCCTCTGGTGGGAATAAAATAGACCATTACCATTCTAATACAGTTGTCTGAGCTCTCTGGACTGCCGATAGGAGCTGCTTCTGTCAAGGTTCTTCATCTCATAATGTTGTTGTTGATGTGTACCTTATTCTCTTGGTTCTACTCCCTTCACTCAGCATCAGATCCTGTCAGTCCTTCCATACTTCTGTACCATAATGTCATACCACAGTTCAGTCATTCCTCAATTAATGATCATTCCCTCAATTTCCAATTCTTTGCTACAAGAAAAGAGCTATTATAATTTTTTTTTGCATATATGTCCTTTTCCCTTTTTTTGCTTTCTATCTCTTTTGGAATACAGAACTAGTTGTGGTATTGCTAGGTCAAAGTATATCCATGGTTTTATCATCCGTTGGGTATAGTTCCAAATTGCTCTACAGAATGATATTATCAGTTCACAACTCTACCAACAATGCACTTTTCTCTTCTCAAACATTTGTCACTTTCCTTTTCTGTCCTATAGGTATATGATAGTATCTCAATACTGTTTTCATGTGCATTTCTCCAATAAATAATGAGTAAGACTAAGTTTTCATATGGCTATCCATAACACAAGTTCATCTGAAAAATATTATCTTTTGATCATTTACCAAATGAAGAATGCATCATTTTTACAAATTTGACTCAACTCTTTATATGTTCGAAAGAAGAAGTCTTTATCAGAGACTCTTACTTAAATTTTTTCTCAATTTGTATTCATAACTACATTTCCCTCCAATCCATCCCTCCCATTTAATATCATCCCTGTTCTCTCTCTCTCCTTTCATCCTGTCTCTCCTCAAAATTATTTTGCCTCTAATTTCCCTTCCCCAATCTGCCCTCCATTTCATCACATACTCCCCACCTCTTATCTCCTTACCCTCTTGTTAGGTAAGATAAATTTCTACACCAAATTATCTGCTTGTATGTATGTGTGTGTGTGTGTGTTTGTGTGTGTGTGTGTGTGTGTGTTATTCCCTCTGAGTCAATTCTAATGAAAGTTTTACCATTTCATCTCCCTTCCCCTTCACTGTAAGTTTTTTCCTTGCTTTTTGTGAGATAATTAGCCCCATTCTACTTTTCCCTTTCCTTTCCTTCTTTGAGAATGAAGAACAAATATCTTCATCATATTTACACATAGGAATATAAACAATTTAACCTTATGAAAGTCATGATTTCCTTTCTTGTTTACTTTTTTATGGTTCTCTTGAGTTTTGTATTTTTATCTTTTCAGCTCTGGTCTTTTCCATTAAGAAAGTCTGAACGTTCCCTACTTCATTGTAGGTCCATCTTTTCCCCCTATAAAGTATGCTTAGTTTTTCAGGGTAGTAGATTCATGATTAAAATGCAAACTTTTTTTTTTCTTCTTGAATATCATATCCCAATCCCTTTAATGTAGAAGTTGCTAAATCATATGTTATACTGACTTTGACTACACAATATTTGAATTATTTCTTTCTGATGTTTTGGAATTTGTCTATAATGTTTCATTGAGTTTTGAGTTTTTATTTGGGTATCTTTTTCAGGAGGTGACTAGTGGATGCCTTCAATTTTTATTTTATCATCTGCTTCTAAAATATCATGGAAGTTTTACCTCATAATACCTTGAAAGTTGATATCAAGGGTCTCTTTTGATCATGGTTTTTAGGTAATTCAATAATTTTTTAAGTTATCTCTCTATGATCTATTTTCCAGGTTAGTTGTTTTAGCTATGACATATTCCATATAAAGTTATTAGCTTCCGTTTTCTCAATTCTAATTTTTAAGGAAGTATTTTCTTCATTGATTTTTTTATACTTCTTTTGCATTTTATCAGTTCTACTTTTTATGGAATTCTTCTCCTCATTGACTTTTTGGACTTCTTTTAACATCCAACCAAGTCTGTTTTTTAAGGTGTTAATTTTCTTCAATTTTTTTTGTTGTTTCCTTTACCAAGGTGTTGACTCCCTTTTCATGATTCTCTTGCATTACTCTCTCTACCCAATTCTTTCTCTACCTCTTTTATTTGATTTTCAAAATCCTTTATCAGTTCTGTCTTGACCTGAAACCACTTCAAGTGTTTCTTGAAGGTTTTGAATGTGGGACCTTCTGCTTTGTTATCTTCTTTTGAATGTGTTTTGATCTTTCTTGTCATCATAGTAAAAAGAATAAATATCTTGAAATGAGGTCACAAATAAATGCAAAATCTTTAATATATTCTTTGTGAATTTAGATGATATATAGTTTTATTACTGATACTTATTTTTCTGTTTTTTGCTCATTTTGCAAAACTTTGTAGAGTAGGGCTCTGCTTCCAGGGAGGAGGTATACTATTCCAAATTTCATGGACTTTGTGCAATTGTTTTAGAGATAATTCTAAAAATGTGAAATTTTCAGTTCCTCCAAGATGGTACTATCTGAGGAGAAGTGTGTGTGTATATTTATATATGTGTACATATACACACATATACATATATATATATATGCATATATGTATATATCTCCCAGATCTGTGTTCTGGTTTGTGAGTGATCACAAACACTCTTTTCTTCCCTGAAGCTGTGACAAGGGTCCTTGTTCCTCTGTGGACACAAACTTTGGTATGCTAGTGGTCCTACTTGCCCTGGGATTGCCACCTAGAACTAAGACCTAAATGTAAGTATGGGCAAAGAAAAATTGACCTGCCTCAGTGCTAGAAAAGAAAACCTTGCCATCTCTTTCTGATCAGTTGTTTAACCCCATTACCATCTATGACTAGAGATCACCAGAAGCAGTTGCTATCAATACCAATTGATTTGCTCCCAAGACCTGCTCCTTCTTCCTGGGGTCAGGGCTTGCAGGTAAAGACTGTAGTGGACTGTGTTCCACTCTTACTCAGAGGGAACTTACCTTTTCTACTGACCTTCTAAGTTGGCTTTAGTGTATCTGGACTGAGAAGTCTGGAAACCACCAGTGCTGCCAGTGATTCAGCTGCCCAATGTAGGCTCCTGATTTGCTGGAGTAGTTTCATGCTGGCATTTCCTTTATTGGACTGAGCTTCTCTCTCACCATCATGCAACAAATCTTTTCTACTAAACTTTTAAGTTGTTTTGGACTAGAATATTGTTTCACATTTTTTGCTGTCTGCCCCTCTAGAATTTATTTAGAAAGATTATTTAAGGTTTTTGGAGGAGTACCTTTATTCCTGGCTTTTCAGCCTTTATGATTTTTTGTAAAGGGGATGATAGTTTTGGTTGAGACAAACAAGAGCTAAAGTTACTTTTATAATCTGTTTTCCTTAATTAATAAATGAATTTCAATGAATTAATTAGGTAATTTTATTCTAATATGCAATATAAATGTAGTGATCTATTTATCAAAAAATATTTTTCTTTATAAAAGGAAAACTAAAAATCCATAGATATATCAGAAATATACAAAGATTTTAACTTTATTTACATCTATTAAAATCATGCAATATACTTGAAATTTGAGTACAGTTTGTGAGTATAATTAGAAACTATAATGGGACCCATGAGATGCCTTATGACAGCAGAGTCCATGTCTTTGCCATATACTTCCTGGGCAATGTTAGACTAGTCTCAGCCTATAAGCCTAAGTCTTCTCATATGTTGAATCAGAATAAGAATATTTACATTATGGCATAGAGTCTGTTTTATGAATTTTAAAATCTTTATAGTGTTAGTCATGTATTTAACTTGGTAGCATTATCTTCAGTCAGGGCACATCTATATATCTATATAGTTATATATATATAGATATATAAATAGCTATCTAACTAGATGGATAGATAGAAAGATAGATGATAGATAGATGGATAGATAGATAGAATGAGAGAATAAATATCTTGAAATGATATCACAAATAAAGGCTAAATAATATATTCATTGTGAATTTAGGTGATATATAATTTTGTTATTGATACTTATTTTTCTATATTTTAAATAAAATATAAATTCATTGTTTACTTCAGGTTATATTAATTTTTATATTTTCTTTTTCTGTTAGCTTTTTTGCAATTGTTGCTTTTTTGGATTCACCTGATGTCAAATAGATTCTATTAGAGTCTTTCCTTTTTATTCTATGTTAATCTTGCTTTTTATGTATATATATTTGTAAACCATAGATTGTATAGTATAATTTTCATGTACCCTCTCTCATTTTTCTTCTATTAGTCTATTTAATCAACTTACCTATAAAGTAATGAGATTTGGATTTATGCTTTGCCCTTAAGGAACCTGAGGCAAATATGGTTTTACTTAACAAGAGTCACATATCCAGTAGATCAACTTTGAATTCAGATCTTACAGACTTCAAGTCTCCCACTCTTTCTACTAAGTTACCAATTATGCTTCATTTAATATATATTTCAAATACATATAAAAGGGCAGAAATATTAAACATTCTTTGTAGAATAAAAGCAATTAAAATAGTAATTAATTCAAGGATCTCAAATTTCAAAGAAGAGCAAAATAATGAAGACCTCAGGAGACATAAAAGTGAATGCTAAATGATGGGTAGATTAAATAACAGATCATAATGATAATTAATAATGATATTTAAGATGGTGATAATGATGATGCAGTGTATTAACATTTCTGAGAAGCAGATAGTATAGGACTCAGAGGAAATATATATCTAGCACCATATTTAGTAAAATTAAAAAAATAGATTAATGAGCTTCATATGTACTAAATTCAAAAATAAACATAAAGGAGGAAATATGCAAAATTAAAGAAATAGAAGACTGGAAAAAAGTGCTACAGAACTGATAAATCAAAGTACAAAGTGATTCCTTGTCAAAGTTAAACTTTGACAATTTTGATTTTTTTTCTATAGCTGGCAATTAGTTCAATTTTTGACATGCAGTAGGTAATTTAATGGATGCTTGTTGACTGACTGTCAGGAGAATTAAAGATCAAATAATTTTCAATGCCTCAGAAATTATTCTTAAATACTGTGAAATAAAGTCATGACTGTTGAAGTGCAAAGAAATAAAAGTCACTCAAGGATAGTAAATTGGACAATTTATCCATTCATTTATTTGTTTGTTTGTTTGTTTATTTATTTGTTTAGGTTTTTCCAAGGCAAATGGGGTTAAGTGGGTTGCCCAAGATCACACAGATAGGTAATTATTAAGTGTCTGAGGTCGGATTTGAGCTCAGGTATTCCTGACTCCAGAGCTGGTGCTCTATTCGCTGCACCACCTAGCCACCCCAACGATGTATTTCTGTTGCACATGTAGGCACCTGAACTCCTAACTAATACTTTAGTTATATAAACAAGCATGGGTAGTGGCTCAGTCATATACTGCATGCCAAGAATTGTAGATCTATATTTTATATCTTTTCTAGCAGACTCCCAGGGATAAAGTGGGAGAGAAATGTTAGGAATAATCAATTAGCAAGTAACCCTCTGATGATATCTACCTTACTTTTTACAAAGATATTAGGAGAGTCTTATCTATTTTATATTTCTACGGAAATCTGGAAGACTGATCATGCTCAGGAGAAATTTATTTACCTAAATTAATCAGACTAAATCAGATTTTGGGTACATAAGAACTTTATGCTACATAGGCTAATCATTGGTCAAATATAAAGTCATTTCTTTTAGCTAAAACCTAAAAACAGGATGATCCTCACAAGAGATCTTTTAAATTCTTTTATCAAACAAAATACTTCTAATAGTTAAAACAGGAAATGACAAAGCAAAGGAAAATCATAAACCAGTATCAATAATTAATATCAATTCAAAATCATTAAAGAAAGTATAGATAAACATCTAATAAATTATTAATTAAGGCCAATTTGTATTGATTTCAAGCTCACAAGGATAGTTCAACATTAGGAAACAATCAATGTAAATAATATCCCAAATCAGAGAATTATTTCAGATGTAGAAAAAACTTCTGGTAAAATACAACACTCATAAATTATTAAAAGAAAAAGAAAGCATTCAGAAGGTAGGAAACTCAATTATAAAGCTTTAGTACCAGCAGAAAGAAAAAAAAAGAGAAGATATCAATATCATGAAGGATCATCTCTTGACTAAACATCTTTGAATAAACATTGCAAAACAAAACAGAAAAAAATGAAATAACACTTGATAAACCAGGGGACCCTATGGATATCCAAGGAATCAGAATATTCCTGAAAGGCTTAAAAGGAAAATAAGTATTATGAATATTAGGAGAAATGGTCTATGGAATAAGGGAAAAAACTGAATTCATGATGGTAAACATCACTGAAGGAGGAAAAAAAAGCAAAAACTATGTATTAAGAATATAGATACACAGAAATAAAGGACAATCTAGAAGAAGTTAATTGAAAAAACACAATAGACTTAAAGGAAAATGTGTTCTCAAAACAATGAATTCAGGAAATGTATGTAGACACCAGTAAGGAATATGACCTCAAAAAGAACATCAATATTGTAATGCAAGCAATACTTTAAAAAAAATACTCGCTAAAACTTTTGAATGTAGATAATGAAATGTCAAAAGAATCCACAGTTTGCCTTCAGAAATAAAAGAAAAAGAAATACTTCATAAGCTTTAAGATGAATGAAGTTTAAATTTTACAATTCCAATGATAAATAATAATTAGTATAAAGACTTCCAAATATAAAGGAAAGGAAATTGAAATAACATAAGACTATTCTGCATCAACTAAAGTAATCTGAATGAATCCTATGTTCACATTAAAAAAATTCTTATATTTTCTTCCTATCCCATGGTTTTCTCTCTTTTCTCTTGGTGCTATTTCCTCATACAAAAAATTACAAATACATAAACATGTTAAACACAAATGTTCATGTACAATTTTCACTAAACTGTTTCCTGCTGAGGAGAGGGGGTAGGAAGGTAGAGTAGAAGAAAATTATGTAACGCATTCATGTGGATCAATGGTGAAAAACTTTCATAACCTGTAATTGGAAAAATAAAATAAAATATCAATAAGAAACAAGAAAGTTTACCTTTTTATATTTGCTTGGGTAGTGTCTTGGGAAGGAATAGTAAAAAGAAAGAGGAGGGATAGAATTTAGAACACAAATTCAAAATTATATATATAAATTTCCCCAATAACATTTTAAAACAATTTTAATATATTTTTAAAATTTGCTTTCTAAATTCTATCCCTCCTCTTTCTTTCTTTTGTTCCTTCCCGAGACACTAAGCAAGCAGATATAAAAAGGTAAACTTTCTTTTTTTCTTACTGATATTTTATTTTATTTTTCCAATTACAGGTTATGAAGATTTTTCACCATTCATCCACATGAATATTTATGTTACATAATTTTCTTCTTCTCTACCTTCCTACTCCCTGTCCTCAGCAGCAGTGAAGTGAAAATTGCACATGAACATTTGTATTTAACATGTTTACATATTTTCCATTTTATTGTATGAAGAAATAGCACCAAGGAAAAGAAAGAAAACCATGGGGTAGGATGAAAAATATAAGAAAAAATTTCCTAAAAAGTGAACATAGAATTCATTCATATTTCATAGTTTTTCTGGTTTGTTTTGTTTTATTTAATTTCTTATTATGAATATAAATAACATTGTTCATAATATGTCTCAGGGTTGTCCTAGCTCTCTTGCTGAGAGTAGTTGTTCCATCAAAGGTGATCAATTCATAAGGTTGATTTTAATATATACAATGTTCTCTTGGTTCTTCTCCCTTCATTCAGCATTAGTTCCTGTAATACTCTCCATGCTTCTCTAGAGTCTGATCATTTATGATTTCATATAGAACAATAGTATTCCATAACATTCATATACTATAACTTGTTCAGCCTTTCTCCAATTGATAGGTATTCCTTCAATTTCCAATTATTTTTCACTACAAAAAGGGCTGCTCTGAATATTTTGGAACATGTGGCTCTCCTCCCATTTTTATGATTTCTTCTGGATATAGACCTAGAATTAGAATCGCTGGGTGAAAGGATATGATCAGTATTATTGCTCTCTAGGCATTGTTCCATATTGCTCTCTCCAGAATGTTTAGATTGGTTCACAATTCCACCAACAGTGTAATAATATCCAGTCCTGCCATAACCTCTCTAACATTGATTGTTTTCTGTTTTTGTCATTTTAACCAAAACTAATAGGTATGAGGTGGTGCTTCATAGATGTTTTAATTTACATTTCTCTAATCAGTAATGAATTGGATCATTTTTATAAGATTATATATAGCTTTAACTTCATTTGAAAACTGCCTGTTCATATCAAATGATATTCTCAATAAAGAAAAAGCATTTCAAATATAATTACTACAAAAATCAAATCTAAGCAGATTCTTTGCTTTATAAACCTCCTAAATAACAGAAATACAAGCCTGTTAGACCAATATGACAAGAAAAGGACAGATTATGAAATATACTACACTAAACATAGAAAACATAGAGAGAATTAAAATAAAAAAACACTAGTGGATTTAAAATTCAAAAATGAATAGGAAATAGAGGGTTCTTAAGATATAAAAAATCCGAGGAAAGAATGGTGGAAACAATATCTTAATGGAAAAACTGATAATAAAGGAACAGGCTTGAAACATAGTGAATAAAAATCATAGTGTCCCACCTAGAGTGGAAATAATGATAAAAAGGATGAAGGTAAGGATAATGATGATGGTGTCACTATATTGAAAATAACAGGGTGCATACAATATAATGGAGAGGATAGATTGAATTTTATGAAGCACCCTAATAAAGATAATGGTAAACAATGAAAGGAAGGAAAACTATAATTTATTATAGAGAAGAATATCTTTTAGGAGAACAGCTGAAGTACAAAGGGATCTCTTAGAAAAGGAGAAAGGAGAAAATCTTGATTCAGTGATATATGGGAGTCCCCCTGAATATTCTAGCAATGTTATATGTTGGCAAATGAAAATTTATAATGGGTATAATCTGCAGCAATTTGTTGTGAATCCTGCCTTTTAATTGTGCTTTGTATTCATGTAAAGCATTATCCCTCAGTAGAAGAAAGACCAGAACTCTTTCAGGCAATTCACTTTCATAAAGGTTTGGAAGAAATGGACCCAGAGAGAAGATTTCATAACAAATGGGTAGGAATGAGGATAGAGACAACAGAAGGCAATAATGAATTGCACAATTAGACATAAAAAGATATTCATACCATGGGGAAATCTATTTATACTATCTAATCTCCTCTAAACATTGTTTCTTCTAAGAGTGAGGCTTAGCAGAAAAAATAATAGGAGCAGGGAAAATTTAAACAATATGACAACTGAACTATATCTCTTAGAATCTTTAATTTTTTGAATGATATATAAAATAACAAGGAATAGAAAGCATAAAAACATTGAATGAAATATATCTATAATAGACAAAGAAGATAATTAATAAAAAAAGAGGAGGTAAAGAAATACTCTTTAGAAAACATCTCAGAAAATGGAGAAGCTAGAAGGCAAATTTTACTTAATTGCTTAACTGAGATAAAAATCAATTTGCTAGCTAGATGTAAAAAAGAAACAAAGGGAAATTATTAAGTTCAGCAAAATCATAAATTGAGGAAAAGGAATGACAAATGGTTGAGGGAGGATTTGAAGGTGGATTTTATCAGTTTTGCTTTGTAAGGGAAAAATGAGTCACTGGTTCTGATTTTAGTCACTAAGGGTGTTAAAGCACCCAGTGGGTGTTGACAAACTCAGAAGGATCAGGCAAAGAAGTATAGAAAGCAGTAGGAGTTGAGTGAGAAAAAATAAAATAAGCATGAACAGTCAACTGAAAGGATACCTTCAGCTGCTGTTGAAATTCTTGATTGTCTGGAGAACTAGATTCCAGCTAATTATCCCTTAGATTCACCTTCAATTTGGAGGTGAATTTTCACCAAAATACCTGGTTGGTCACTGCCATGTCCTTCTCAGCTAATAGAAAATTTTATAGGGAAAAAAGAACCTCTGTATTTGCTTTGCTGTCACAAGAAGTTGATTGGGCAATGTATCATTTGTCTGTGTCTTTTGTGTGTGTGTGTGTGTGTGTGTGTGTGTGTGTGTGTGTAATGATTGCTGTACCTTATTTTCATTGCTGAGAAATCTCATCTGAAGAGTTTTGTAACTCTCTAACTTCAGGAACTGCTTGTAACTATAACAATATAACTACCTTTTTAAAGACCAATGTAAGCTAAAGTTAGTCAAATTTTAAACATTTCAAAATTAGAAGGACGGCCAATTTTCCCAGAAGGTGAACAGTGATAACCAGAAGGGAAATAATTTCCAGACAATCAATTTGTCTGGTTGAAATGGTTAATGACAGGACAAAGACCATTAAAGCATAGATTTTAGGGATATGATTTTCCCTAATCGAAAGTTCATACTTAGTCTTGCTAGTCCTCCTAGGTTTTGATAAGATTTTGCTTACTTCCCCTACCAGGCATACTATGTGAATTTATGAGAAACATATGGAGACTGTGATGTATTGATTATTTTTTCTTTTGGCTTATATTATACAATTGCTTGTATTGATTGCTATTGTTCTTGCCTTATCATTAAGAAAATGCTTTTTGGTTAAGTTAATATTGTCATATTTGAATTAATTTTGTGAGAATGCCAGTGCAGATTGCATGACTATTAAAGGAAACCTGTTGCTTCCACAGCAGAGAAGAAATCCCTATTCAGAGTCACTTAGATAAGCATAGTCTATATGCCACATGCTTGTCAAAGTCTCAGTTTTTGATCCTTGGGGATGGAACATGTGTGGTGAAATCGCTTTATTTCTCCATAATATATAAATCAAAGGGAGAGAAAAAAAGGGGTAAAGCATTATCATTTCATAGTTAGGCATTAGGTATCTGATACTTTGAAATGTAGGCTTGTGGAAGTAGTCTTTTTTCTGGGATCTTGAGAATCAAGGTAATTTTGAGTCAATGATACAGTTCAACTCTATATAATAGGTGGTCATGTTCAGGGTAAGGGGAAATATTTTGGATTTTAGTACACAGGGTACACAACACAGATATATAAGAGAGGGAGGAGGAGAAGGGGAATGAGAGAGAGAGGGAGAGAGGGAGAGGGAGGAAGAGAAAAAGATTTGACATGAATCAATGAATATATATTTGTCCTCAGAACTTGGAAGAATGATAAAAGAAAATATTTGGAAGGAAAAATTTCCTGCTTCTTATGAGTACTTATAGAATTACTCTGGGCAAGTCGTTTATGCTCTCAGCAGTTTTGGCATCTATGTAAGAAGTTGTTGAATTATATCACAAAGAGTTTCTTTATTTGAGTAGGATTTCTCTATATCAGTATCCTAGCAATTTCTCCATCTCTCTATAGCTATGTATCTATGCATGGAGTTCACAGGAGTCCATGAACAAATATGGAAGCATAAAACACTCACATATTCCATTAGACTTCCCTGAGATGGTCAGGGGATTTTATAGGACTTTTGGATAAAGTAGTCTTCATTCATCTTACCCTTACACTATTTGAGCTATTTACTTCAATACCTTAGAGGTTGTTCAGATCCAGTTCTCCAGCATATCATATGAAAGATTTAGTCCTTCAGTTGCAAGGTTATCTTATGGAGGATCTCTTGTATTTTTGCAACATGTTATTTTTCTACATCTTCCAGAACTCTAAACCCTAACTTGGACTCGGAAAAGGAAACAAAATGATAATATATGACATCCTGGAATTGGAAGTCCATAAATTCCTATTCAGATTCACTTGTCTACATGTCACTTCCCCAAAGTCTCAATTTTTGATCCTGGGGGGATGGAGTATATGATGTTGAAAATGCTTTGTTTTCCCATAACATATAAAGTCAAATAGAGAGAAAGGAAAGGGGTAAAGGGAAAAGTGCTGATCATTTAATGGTTCTATTTCATAGATTACAGAAGAAATTGCTCCTTTAATGAGTCTATCCTCCTGAGTGTCAATCAACCAGAAGACTGTCTCATGCCATATTTGAAGCCAAATCAGTGGAATATTAATGTTTAAGTACCCCCATTATGTTATCAAAATAATTAATTAAATTGATCAGGGGGAGGGGAATCCTGAAAAAAAGGAGACAGAGACAGAGACAGACAGAAATAGATATAGAGGCAGAAAGTCATGGAAATAGAGAGACAGATAAAAGACAGAGACAGAAATCATAAAGGATAGGAACAGGCAGGCCTAGGTACAGAGATTCACAGAGGAAGAAAAACAGAGATGAGACAAAAATAGGAAGACACAGAGAGAACCAGGCAGAAACAAGAATAGAGGAAGTGGCACTTTTGGAAGCCTTTACATAGAGGAGGAATTTGAATATTTTAATAGGTTTCTGAAAATTCAGAAGACTAAATCTGCTATTGGATTTTCCTGCATATAAGATATATTGTTTTATGATCATATCCAGGCACTTCATATTTATTTTACAAAAAAAATTACCAGAGTTATGGCTACCTCACATGAACTCTTACTCAAATGCAAAATCCTTGGCATTGTTCAGTGAAGGTCTAAGTTTTAGATGCGTTTTTGCCTTGAGGAGTGACTTGAGGATCCTTCAGAAGTGAAAAAAAAAAACATATGCTAAGTTCTCATTACCCTTTCCTTTTCTTGTGAATTGAGACTTATCCAAGGATCACCTCACCTGACCTACTTTGTGAGTTTTACTGAGCCATCATCCCTAAGATAACGACTGAAATGTGGCTGTTGTACTGTAGATGATTATAGAATCAAGGTGGCATCTATCTTGTCAGCTGGAAACATTTTGGTCATTGTTCAATCTTAAGCTACCAGATACTCTCAAAATGATTTACAGAAGTTCGCCCTCTGCTTGTTAAATGCCATGTTTATCACACATGCTCTCCTTCCTTATACATATTACTATTTGATCTTCCTATTAATAGTAGATCTCCTGAAAAAATTAATAATGAAATGAATTGAATTATCCAGATGGATTCCAGGTGCACATTCTTGAAATGGGTCTAAATTTAGAGTTGGGTGGTTTTTAAACTAAACATTAAATATGCTTTTATTTGTAGAATTAGTCAATTTTTGATTATCCAAGTCAATGGAAGGGACCAAAAACAAAGACTACACAGCAAAGTATATTGTTTGTTGGGAAATATTTTGTATTTATATCACATGACTGTCACTGATGCTAATTAATATGAATAAATATTTATAAGTGGCAGTCTATTTCACTTGCAAGATCTGGCATAAGGGAATTTTGGTTTTACTATTCACTTTGTCTTAGACTTTTTGTGTGATCCTATACAAATCATTTAAGCACTCTGGTCTTAGTTTTCTCATTTGTGTGATCATATATGAATCATTTAAACACTCTGGTCTTAGTTTCCCCTTATGATTTCTTCTATTCCTTCCAGCTTTAAATTGATGATCTTACAATTCTCAGTACCTATTAAGCACAAACCAAAAAATACTAGTTACATTCTTAAAGATACTTCTGTTAAAAAAAAACTTTTGTATAAAATAATGGGCAATCTACTAAGAGACACTCAAATACAAGAAATATATATACTATGACACACTTTTGAGAAAAAATTTTCTTACTTTGTAAATTAAAATAAAAGAAGAAAAATAAAATCCTGTAAAATAGGTATTCTCAAATAAATCATATTCTTTGCTTAATGTATTCCAAAAATATATCTTTTCCTAAATATTGAATCTGTTGTCCTTCTACCAGATAATGGGGGTGTACATGTCATTATACATTCTCTGAAATCATATGTTGCTACTTCATTCATGAGAAGTCTTAAATTTTTTTGAAGTTTTATTCCTTGTTTTTGAAATTTTTGCTACTATATACATGGTTTTCTTTGTTCTGATAAATTAGCTCATACATGCCTTTCAGGTATTTTGGAAACTATATCATTATTCATATTTTTCAGCATAGTGATATTTGATTATATTCATGAACAATGATTTTTTCTGTCTTTCTAAGTTGATGGACATGCTGTGTACTAATACAGAGTAACTAAATTTTTAAAAAAGAATAAGAGAAAATTGAGAGACAAGAGACACTTGGAGAAAGAGGAGAGAGAGGAAGAAAAGAGAAAAAGAATTAAAAGAAATGAACGAAAGAAGTTTAATACTCTTTAATCTTGCCTTTTTTTTGGTGGGAGTGAGGATATTGACCTAGTGCTAGTGTTCAAAAAAGAGGTTTTGAATGCCCTGAAGCTCCTTTCAAGGGGCACAGCACCTGGTGTGGATTCTATTCCAGTTGAGATCTACAAGGTAGAGGGTCCATTGCTCATCCAAAAGCTGACTAAAATATTCCAGGATATATGGCATGAAAAGGCTATCCCCCAAGAATTCAAGGATGACTCCATCTCTATAAAGATAAAGGGAATAGAATGTCCTGTAACAATCACAGGGGTGTCTCTTTTAGTCACTGCTGCTGAGTTTCTTGCCAGTTCTTCTCAATAGGCTGATCCCTCATCTGGGAAATGCTCACCATCCTGAAGGTCATTGTGACTTCGGGAAGGGTGGAGGAACAGTTGATATGGTATGTGCTGCCCCAAAACACCAGGAAAAATGCTAGGAATAGAACAGGGGTCTGTATACAGCATTTGTAGGTTTGACCAAGGCTTTTGATAGCATCAGTCATGAGGGTTTGTGGGAAATTATGTCAAATTTCTGTTGCCTAGAGAAGTTCATCATTATTGTACATAAATTTCATGCTTACCTGTGTTCTGGACAGTGGACAATGATCTCGAGAGTCCCTTGGTCACCAATGGAGTGACAGAAGACTTTGTCCTTACTCCCATCTTTTCAGCCATGAACATGACCTCAAGGTCAGCCACTATACTCATGGCAAATTTTTCAACTTGGTAAGACTACAAGCCAAGTCTAAAGAGGAAGGAGTATTAGTACATGGTCTTCTGTATGCTGAAGATTATTTATTCACTCAGTGCAGCCTTTGGAGCTGAGATACAACAGAGTATGGATCAATTTTCTGCCACTTATGCTAATTTTTGCCTAACAATTAACACTAAGAAAACACAGGTGCTTCATCAGCCAGCACCATACCATTCATATATGGAACCCTTGATTATAGCAATTGGAGTTTTCAATACTGTGGACCTGTTCACTTACCTTGACTGTGTCCTTTCAAGGGTGGTACCTATTGATAATAATGTTAATCCATGCATTGTACTTGGGAAGCTCTGAAAAGAATGTGTGGAGAGAAGAGGTATTAGACTGACTACAAAACTGAAGGTCTATAGAGCTGTTGTGCTGATCTCATTGCTATACATCTGTGAAACCTGCATAGTCTGCCAGCTCCATGTCAGGAAACTGAATTGTTTCCATTTAAATTAACTTAGGAAGATTGTGAAGATTACCTGCAGGAGAGGATACCAGACACTGAGGGGTTTTTTTGAGCTAAACTTCCAACATTGGTAGAGAGAACACAACTATGGTGTGCTAGTCATGTTGTTAGAATGTCAGAAATACACTTGCTATAAACACTATTTTATAGAGAACTCACACAGGACAATCACTCACAAGAAGGTCAGAAGAAACAATACTGACATACCCTGTAGGTCTCATTGAAAAATTTTAGAATTTACTGTGCATCATGGGAGACACTGGCCCAGGATCGCCCAGTGTGTCGTACCCTCATCAGAGAAGGTACTTCACTTTATGAATCAGCTCAATGGAAGCATGAGATACTTAAGTTCAGAGCATACATCCCAGGTGTTCCCATGGACTATTTGTGAATGAACTGTGGTAGAGAATTCCAAGTTCATATTGATCTGATCAGCCACAGTTGGATACACTATAATTTGTCATATAGTGATGTCATTTTTGGTCTTCTCTGGTAAGGAAAAGCGAGAACCAATTAGCATTTTGGGGTCAAAAGTTATAAATAATTTCATAACAGAGGACATAGATACAAATTGCATTTCAGAATGAATGAATGGACAAATTGATAGTTTGACTGACAATGCATTAATATACCTGTTTTTTTACAACTTTTTTCTTACTTCCTTCATCAGTGAGGTGGAAGCTCAGAGGACTCTATAATTTCTCTAATTATTAGGCATTTGTGATATCTTTTCATATTGCTATCAATAACTTTGATTATTTTTTCTTTGATATGTCTAGATTTAGTTGCCCATTGAAAAAATGGTGAGATTATTCTTATTATTGTGAATTTGAATTATTGTTTAAATATCATAGAAATAGGGCCTTTATCAGAGAAATCTAAAGTTAAGGTTTTTTACCTAATTACCTTCTTTCTTTCTGACATTAACCACATTTATTTTTTCAAAAATATCTTGTTATATAAACACAATTGTTGATTTTTCTTCTCTTATTTTCTCTGTCCATTGTTTGTTCATTAATTCTTCCCTTGTTGATAGTTAAAAAAGATATGACAGACAAACCTCAGTTTATGAATTTAATTCCTTCTCACATTCTTCTCATGTAATTTGTTAGTATTGTAAAACAAATTTTTCCCCTGGGAAATAATGCAAAGTTGGATGATCAATACTACATTCCCCAAAATATTCATATAAAAATAATTATTTATATGAGTGCGGCATATTCAAGATAGCTGAGTAGTGACAGAAACTCCCACAAGATCTCCTCTAGACTACTCCAAATACCTTTAAATAATGACAGTAACAAAATTCTAGGGTGCAGAATCCACAAAAAGACTGAGTGAAACAATTTACCAGTCCAAGACAACTTGGAAAGATCTGAGGGAAAGGTCTATTAGAACAAGGTTAGAAAGGGCCCACAGCTCACCAGCTCCAGTCATATAGGAACAACCCATAGTGGGCCTAGGTCCCTGGGGGTGCCTGGGTTCATGGAACCAGTGGCAGTTTCTAGACTTCTTATCCAGCTATTGCCAAGGACACTTGGAAAACTCATCAGGAAACCTCTGTTGCACAGAGTGAGAGTGGAGACCAATCCAAGAAAGGCCTCAGCACTGGCCTGACCCTAGGGGACCAGGTGCAGGCCTGGGGAGCCACCAGGCAGATGCTTTCAGTGTTCTCTGTTGAGGGGATTGGGGGAGATTGCAGAGGTCTCTTTGTTATCCCAGAGGCTGGACTGTTACTTTGTCCATACTCAGACCCAGTTCTCAGTCTGGGTCCCAGCCTCAGAAAAAGGAGTTTCACTGCCATAGTGGAGCAGGGAGTCTTCTCATGGTTCCAGGGCAGTGGGGAATACTTGTGACCATCCACAAACCAGAGAACAAGCCAGGAGAGAAAACAGAACCTCTCATAAGACTTGAAGGAATTGAGGTCCCTGTGGATGGGGTCCTTGAAAACAGTTGCAAAAACCCTCAAAAGTTTGGATCAGTATATCCTCTACCCTGAAAGCAGAGCCCCACATTAATCATAGACTGGGGAAATGAGCAAACAACAGAAGAAAAAAATATCCAAACATAAACAATTACTTTGGTTCCATGGAGGATCAAAACACACACTCAGAAGATGACAAAGTCAAAATTTCTGTATCCAAAACTTCCAAGAAAAATAGAAATTGGTCTCAGTCTATGGAAGAGCTCAAAACAGATTTCAAAAATAAAGTAAGGGAGGTATAAAAAAATTGGGAAGTGATATGAGAGCAATACAGGAAAATCATGAAAATTAAATCAGCAGCTTGATGAAGGAATTACCAAAAAATATTGAAGATAACATCTTAAAAATTAGTTTAGTTAAAATGGAAAAAGTAGTCCAAAATGTCAATGAGGATAAGAATACATTAAAAAATAGAACTGACCTGATGAAAAAGGATATTCAAAATTTCTCTGGAGTAAATTATTACTTCAATTGCAGAATGAAGTTAAGGGAAGCCTAGGACTTTGTGAGAAAATGTGAAATATCTCATTGGAAAAAAATGACCTGGAAAACATATCCAGGAAAGATTATTTAAACATTCTTGGACTATATGAAAGTCATGACCAAAAAATGAATTTAGATTTCATTTTTCAAGAAATTCTCCTGGAAACCTGTCCTTATATTCTAGAAGCAAAGGATAAAATAGAAATTGAAAGAATCTACCTATCACCTCCTGAAATAAATCCCAAAATGAAAACTTTCAGGGATTATTATAGTCAAATTTCACAAGTCCCAAGTTAAGGAGAAAATATTACATTCAGTAAGAGAAAAACAATAGGGATATCCCAGAGTTAACAGTCAGGATAACATCATATTTAGCAGCTTCTACATTAAGGTCTTGTAGGACTTGGAATATGATATTGCAAAAAAAAGCAAAACAGCTTGGAATGCAACCAAAAATGAACTACCCAGAAAAACTAACTTTATTATTTTAGGTGAAAAGTTGGATATTCAATGAATTGGGGGATTTTAAAAACTTTCCTGATGAAGTGACCAGAGATGAACAGAAATTTTGATACTCATGTACAGGCCTCAGGTGAATTATAGAGAGGGTGGATGGGAAAGGCAAATTATGAGGGATTTAATGATGTTGAACTGCTTGTATTCTCACATAGAAAAATGATATTGATAACTCATTTATACCTTTTCATTTGTTAGGGTTGTTAGAAGGAGGATATATAGACAAAGCACAGGAAGGAATTGAATTTGAAGGTATAATATATTAAAAAAAAGATGGAATGATGAGAAATGAATGTACTAGGAGAAAGGGAAATGATAAGGACAATGGGTAAGTTATTTCATATAAAAAGCTTTTGCAACAGAATGGAAGAGGGGGAAGGTGAGAGGATTTGAGTGCACCTTTACTCTCCTCAGAAGTGGCTCAGAGAGGAAATAATATGCACACTCAATTGGTTATAAAAATTCATCTTACTTTAGAGGAAAACAGGACAGGAAATGATGGGAGAAAGGGGACAGGTGTAGGTGATAGAAGAGAGGGAAACTTGTGGGAAAGGATCAACACATACAACATACTTTTGAGAAGGGACAGGGTGAAAGGAGAGAGAGAGAGAGAGAGAGAGAGAGAGAATAGAATAAATGGGGGGAAGGCCTAGGTTGGAGGGAAATACAGCTAGAAAAAGCAATTATAGAAAAATTATTGAAGCAATTTCATTGATGGATTTATGATTAAAGAATGCTATCCATCAAGCAAAGCTTTCCCTTTATGTGGATGGTATCAAGGTATTCTTAGAGAACCTGAGAAAATCATCTAAAATACTACTTGAAACAATTAACAAAGTAGCAGAACATAAAATAAATCCACACAAATCATCAGCATTTTTATATATGAACAATAAAGTCCAAGACCAAGTGATAGAAAGAGAAATTCCAACTAAAGTAACTGCAGACATTTAAATACTTGAGAATCTATATCCCAAGGCAAACCCAGAAACTGTATGAACACAATTATGAAACACTTCTCACCCAAATAAAGTCAGATCTAAACAATTGGAAAAATATCAGTTACTTATGATTACTTCTAGCTAATATAATAAAAATGACAATTCTACCCAAATTGAATAATAAAAGAACCAAATAATTATTTTACCAGGCTAAAAGATAGTAACAAAATTCATCTGGAGCAACAAAAGGTCAATAATAGAAAGGGAATTGATGAGAAAAAAATGTAAAGAGAGGTGGCCAAGCTCTACCCAATATAAAACCATGCTATTAAGTGACAGTCGTCAAAACTGCCCAGTAATGGTTAAGAAATAGAGTAATGGATCAGTGAATTAGGATAGGTTCAAAAGAAACCTCCGTGAAAGATTGCAGTAATTTACTTTTTTGACAAACCCTAAGACATTAGCTTCTGGGATAAGAATTCACTAGTTGATAAAAATTGTTGGGAAAATCAGAAAATAGTATGGCAAAAACTAGGCATAGTCCCATATCTCATCTCCTATACCAAAATATGGTCAAAATGGGTACGGGAATTAGACACAAAGTGTGACTCCATAGATAAATTAATGGACCAAGAAGTAGTCTATCTATCAGATATATGGAAAGGGGACAAATTTATGACCAAATAAGAAATAGAGTACATTGTAAATTGCAAAATGAATGATTTTGACTATATTAAATAAAATGTTTTTGCACTAATAAAATCAGTGCTGCCAATATTAGAAGGGAAACAAAAACCTGGAAAACTATTTTCTCAGTCTGTGGTTCTAATAAAAATCTCATTTCTAAAATATATATAGAATTGCATCAAATTTATAAGTACAAATCATTCCCAAATTGATCAATGGTCAAAGTATATGAACAGTTTGCAAATGAAGAAGTTAAAGCTATATATAATCTTATGAAAAATACTCCAAATCCTCATTGATTAGAGTAATGCAGATTAAAAGAACTTTGAGGTATTACCTCATTCCTACCAGATTGGCTAAGATGACCACAAGGGAAAATAAGGAATGTTGGAGACTTTGTGGGAGGATTGGGACATTGATGCACTGCTGGTGAGATTGTGAAAAAATTCAAGCTTTCTGGATAGCAATATGGAACTATGCCCAAAGAGCAATAATACTTATCATAATCTTTGGCCTAGCAATTCCAATAGTAATTCTCATATGCAGAAGAAATCATAAAAATGGGAAAAATCCCACATATCAAAATATTCATAGCAGCTCTTTTTGTAGTGGCAAAGAACTGGAAATTGAGGATCATCTGGGGAATGGATGAGCAAGTTATGGTATATGAATATTATAGAATATTATTGTTCTATAAGAAACCATAAAAGGTTGGAATCTTAGTTGGTTTTTGTCCTTTGCTTTTGAAGAAGACCAAAATGCCATCACTATGCTTGAAACAAATTACAGTATGTCTGATTGAAGCTGATGAAACCAATACAAGCCTAGAATGCTCTACCACAGATTGAGCATAAATAGTCCATGTGACCAACTGGGGTATATACTCTAAACTTATGTATGTCATGTTTCCTCTGAGGTGATTCAATTCTACCCTTCTCATAGAGTGCAGCACACTCACTGATGAGAACACACCATGCTGGGTAGTCTTGTGCCCGTGTCTCCCATGCTGATTGACAGATTCTAAAGTTCTTCAATCAGATCTTCAGGGCATCTTCATATTGTTTTTTTTTTTTCTGACCCCCTTGTGAGCTCTTGCCCTGTGTGATTTTTCCATAAAATATTTTTTGGCAAGCATACATCCACCATTCTAATGTGTCCAGCCCATTGTAGTATTTCCATGAGAACATCAGGAATATCAACATTAGAAGTGTTCTCCATCATGCAACTTTCAATAAAAGTAAGACTAACACTACTGCCTTCATTTATTTTTAATTTTTTATTATCACTATCATATTTTGATTCACCAATTTTATTTTCTTTGTACTCACTTCTAACTAGGAATCTATTTAATGGCATGTTTTTGATGCTTTTGTCAGAATGTCATGCAAATGTGACAATACATTATTGTTAAAAATAACATTCACTACCATATACTTTTACTTAAAGTACTATCATATGAGTGCAAACACATAGGACCACACTTGTTATGGTATTTTTAAGAAGGAATGATATTGCCTTCACAAAGGATCAATGATGAATGATGTCAATTACATGGCATACTGACCTGAGGATCTTTTGTTTGTCATATGAAAGCAAAAAAATAATTGCCTGACTTGAATGTCATCCCTTTGTGAGCCATTCAAGTCCAAACATTGATGTTCATACTGTGAATTTTTTTCATCCTGCAAGACTAATTTTGCAAAATATATTTCCTTGTCCAGCGAAGCATGGGTAAACTGGGGTTCTACTATCTTCCTTGTTCTTTAAATTTGTTTGATTTTATCATTTGTGTCTAATTTATATACCTCTTTTTTAAATTTAGTATTTTATTTCCCCCATTTAAGTGAAATAGCATGTTTTTAGATTTTTGCAAGGCAATAGGGTTAAGTGGCTTGCCCAAGGTCACACAGCTAGGTAATTATTAAGTGTCTGAGACTGGATTTGAATTCAGGTACTCCTGACTCCAGGCCTGGTACTCTACCCACTGTACCACCTAGTCACCCCAAAATAACAATTTTTAATATTTGTTCTTAAATCTTTGAGTTTCAAATTCTCTGCCTTTCTTCTTCCACATATGCCTCATTGAGAAATCAATGATTTGATATTGGCTATAAATGTGTAGCCATGCAAAATATGTCCTTAATAGTCACATATTGAATGAAAACATAGACTACTCCCATCACTAAAAAAGAAATCTCAAGAAAAATAAAGTTAAAAAATTGCTTCAATCAGAATTTAGTCAAATGAAGAAACTAAATTTAGATATTATCATATTAAAAATGCTCAAAATCATTATTGATTAGAAAAATGCAAATTGAAACAATTCTGAGGTATTACCTCACACCTATCAGATTTTGTAAGATGAGAGGAGGTTTGGGACATTAATGTATTGCTGGTAGAGTTGTGAACTGATCCAATCACTCTGGAGAGTAAAATGGAATTATGCATAAAGAACAATAAAATTGAACATATCCTTTGGTCCAAGAATTCTAATTCTAGGCTTATATCCAGAAGAAATCATAAAAGATAGAAAAAATCCCACATGTTTCAAAATATTCATTTTATCTCTTTTTGTAGTGACAAAGAATTGAAAACTGAGGGGATGCCCATTATGTTTACTCTTACAACAAGATTATTTTAGTAATGTGTAAATAAAAAAATAAAGAAAATAATATAAAGCAAATAAACTATTTGGAGCTACTCTAAGCCTGGAGTTAATAACTGATAATTTTGTAGGGTTATTGAGGGGAAATATCAAAATCATAACCCACTCTAGGATTCCAGGTATTACTAAGCCATGTATAATATAATAATGGAATGATTGCTTTGTCCTATCTAATAATTCATGTGTTAGTTGAATGGAATTCTTGGGTGTTCTTACTGCTGATTTGTTACATTGGAATTAATAGTACATATTGAACATTTAAAGTCACCTAAGATTCTCTAAAGATTTTAAGGAATCCTGAATGCAATGATATATATATCTATTTTAAACATGGTTAATAACCAAATGGTTTCATTGTTAAAAAAAGTTGTTTTTATAAAAAATCCAGTTCCAAATGTAAATTAAGATCATTGTATTTTTATATCCCAAGTTTTGCCTATTATATTTCATTTCTAGCTCTGTTGTTAGTTACCTGAGCAGTGCTTTATTTAGTTATATATGCACCCAAGTTATCTGAAGATCTGATTATAGGTAATTCCTGTATCACAATATATTGACTATTCTTGTTATGTAAAATTTCTGTACCTCTCCCCTCAGCCTGAGTTGAGGCCTCTATCCCAGAGAATAAAACTTCAAGTCTAATCTAAAAAAAAGTGCTATAGATAGCATTGATAACCTTATTTGAAAACTGTTCATAACTTTTGATCATTGATCAACTGGGGAATGCCTCTTATTTTAATAAATTTGTCTCAATTCTCTGTATTTGAGAAATGAGACCTTTATGGAAGAAAGCTGCTTCAATTTTTTTTCACAGTTACTACTGATAACCATATTTCTCTCCATCATATTGTCCTCTACCACATTCTATTTTATTCTCCCTTTTCACCATGTTCTCCCTGAAAAAGTGCTTTTTACTATCTCCTCCCTGCAATCTTCCCTCCCTTCCTTCATCCACCATTTTCCCATTCTTTTCCACTTCTACTTTCCTGTAGGATCTCTATAATCAATTGAGTATGTATGTTATTTGCTCTGAGCCAATCTGATGAACATAACATTCACTCCCTCCTTCTTATATCCCACTCTTCCACTCCATTTAAAAAAAAAACTTTTTCTCACCTCTTTTATGTAATTTTCCCATTTATACATTTTCTTCTATATTTTTGAGAACTAACTTTTGCTAGACATTTTCATAGTTCTGAGAAAATTTTGTTGAGCAATGAAATTTTACCATCGAAACTAGAGTCTTGAGTTTATCAAATATTAGACTACCATATTCATTTGCTTCTCTATATGTTGGCCACCTCTTCTATTCCACTGTTAAACTGTCATCATTCTGATGATTGTTCAGTAGTCTACTTTGAGATCTGGTACTTTTAGACTTCCTTTTCATTTGATTTTTTCAAAATACACTGTTCACAAAATTAATATAGACTTAGTTACTCATGGAAAAACCTTCCAATATGATGAAAATGCAAATAATCCCTGAATTACTCGATTTATTTAATGCCATATCAAATCAATTGCAAAAGGTTCCTTTATAGATTTAAAATAACCAAATTCACTGGAGAAACAATAGGTGATAAATCTTAAGGAAAATGATAAAAGAAAGGGACAAGAGAAGGAAAATAGCAGTACTAGATATCAAAGTATTCTACATTAAGAGTAATAAAGGCAATTTAATGCTAATTATGAAAAATATAGGTTGATAAATGGAATAGATTAACTATTTGTGGGTATTTGTACCCAAGTTGTAGAAATGGACTGTGTAAAGAACATTTCCGGTGTCATATCTCCAAGTGGAGGAGGCTTAGGAGCCTGTTTCCGGGAGAGCCATGGTAATGCATAATGCAAATACCTTGGAGAAATACTAGATCAGGAGTAGACATTCTATAACTTCTGTAGGTCCTAGTGTGTTAAATTCATTATAAATGATAGTTTTTTTGTTAGTGAATTGGATGTATCTGCAACTGGAAGTCAATCTTTGACTTTTGGTACCTTTTTTCTTTCTCTGCTATTTCTTGACTTGATTCCAATAATGATGGTCTCTAGTAATAGTTAGTTAAGTCTTCAGTGGTAGAGATCTCATACAATTTCCCCTCAATAGTCACAGCCATGCCAGTGAAAATGTCCTTGGTTCTTTGCTTCGACATTTATTTTCCCTTAGATGAAAGAATTTGAGACTTCAAAATCATGTTCTATAAAAGAGCAGGCTTTGGGGATCCCATAATTTGTGTTTTGCATCTAGTTCAATACTAGTGCTCTGAAGAATAAGGTCTGAGCCTCTTCAGTAGGGATGCCAAACTTGTAGCCCTTCTCCAGAACAATTTTAATATAATTGAGTAATTATAACAGCATAAATAAAAATAACTAAATAATGTTAATTTGTGATTTTTCTAAGTAAAAATAAGGCATGCAGCAACCCCCTATCTATTGAATTTCACTCACTGCTCTAGAATGACTTTCAGAAATCTATCCAGTTGTAATTGACATATCTGGTATATTTCTATTTCTTGGGATGAACTTGGTTATCATGTAGAAACTGAACTAAATCTGAGCTCATTACCTCCATAGTTCATTTTAGAATAAAGGGAGAATAGGCTAATATAGAAGAAAAGGTTCATACTAGGTAGAAAGTAAAACAAAAGAGAGGTCAAGGGAAAACAATAAGAACAAATTTGATAAAGAAGAAATAACTTGAAATAAGAAGAATATGAGAAGAATTTCTTAGGAAGAACTTGAACTTCCTTGGGTAAAAGTTAATTTCAGACATGGAGGAAGGTCTGAATATTATAAAAAGAAGGGAGAGGAGAGAATAATATATAGGACTGAATCATATAATTCGGAGTAGGAAGGGTCTTTTAAGATCTGTTAGTCCAATCCCTTACTTTTTTCCAAATGAGTAAGTTTTGGGAAATGACTTGCCCAGAGTCTTAAGGAGAAGTATTAGAATTTGAAATTATAACCTCTAACTTTGAGGATAAAGGGTTTCTCTTATATATTTTAAGAGTAATCAGGTTGAAAATGGATCTGTTTTGCCTAGATATGGAAGACAGAATTAGTAGATGTGGGTGGTGGTTGCAGAGAAAGACAGATGCAGGGGAAGAAACTTCCTTCTAACTGGAACAAAAGTGAAATGAGCACCATAGAGATGTATGTGTTTCCTCACTTTTCAGACTTCTTCCAACTAATCATTTTTACAAGTTTCTGTAGAGAGGAAATTTTTCTAGGCATGATTTAGATTAAATTGTCTATGATGTTATTTTAGCACTCATATTCTTTGATTCTGTAATACTAATTCCTATATTTTTCTCATTATATCACTTTAAAACTAATAGACATTCTGTTTTGTTTTGCTTTTCTTGAATATTGAGTGTATGGAGGGGAAATGTACCTGAAAAGGTTGATTCAAATCAAATTTTGATATATTTTAAATGACAATCTAAGAAATATTTTAATTTACAAAATTAAAATTTATTTTATCTTAAAGCAAATTTTATTTTCTCTTGCAGTCATTAAACCTTTTGAAGTGGGGTATGACATGACCTGTCATATAGATAGAAATATTAAAAAAAACACCAAAAAATAATGAAACACTGTTCTCAAGATTTTTCTCAGACAAAGGTAAACAGATGGAAACTTTTCTGTATTGGTTCCTGTTTTTATGCCTTGGATGGATTGGCAAAATTATTCTGTATTTGAAGAATGCTTATCTTCTTTAATTCAAGTAAGCAATTGAAGTTTTGTTTTAAAATGACTTTTGTTGAATCATAATAATTAAAAATGATAGATAACTAATTGTGTCAATTATAATTTTCTTTCCTACTTTGAATAAATAGATAAGATCCTTTAGAGAAAGATTGTATTACATAATCCATGAAATTCTACCAAACTAATAGAGGATTGCCTAGAGCAGAGATTTAATGCATGTGTGCTTATAAAGCAAAGGAAAGGAGTTGAATAACATTCCAGAGAGAAAGGTTTAGTTCTTGTCTTGAAATTAATTTGATTCCTACTATATGTGCATATGTATATATGTATATGTATGTATTTATGTATGAATGTATATACATATACACATATAAATATAGGCATCATACAATTATTGAGTTGTTTCAGTCATATCTAACACTGCATTACCCCATTTGGGGTTTTCTTGGCAAAGATACTAGAGTAGTTGGTCATTGTCTTCTTCAACTCATTTTACAAATGAGGAACTAAGGCAAACAGTGTTGTCTGGGGTCACACAGCTAGTAAGCTGGCATTTTATTCATGTACCACCTATATACATGCATGCACACACACTCATTCACACATATAGAAAGGCATACACAAACAACATTGTGAATGAACAACCTTAATGGAAGCATCTCCTCTCAGTAGTTCAGAGAGCTAGGACAACGGCAGGTGACTGGGTATGGACAATGTTATCCCCATCTAGCAGAAGAAAACCAAACCAAATACATACATATATATATATATATATATATATATATATATATATTATATATATATGCACATATATATACATATATATATACATACACACAAATATATATATATACAGAAACCCTTCAAAATCTGAAGAACATTTTATAAAAATTATCTCTTATGTATCTCTTTCCCTTAATCCTAATTCCTCATACTGAAAATTACTTATTTGTAAACATATTTATCAAAATATAAGTGTTTAATGCTAACTTGACTGCTGCTGAGGGGAGGGGGGTGAGAAAGCAGGGTGGAGAGAAATTTTGAACTTAAAAATATGTGTGCATATGGATGAAAATAAAGAATTTTTTTTAAAAAGACATACATAAACATTCATATATTTAATTGAATAAATATATATGCTTATATATGCCTATGTATGCATGGATATGTATTCAATGAACTAAATTATTTTCTGTCTTGCTTTTCATCCCTGAAAAAATTCTAACTGGTAATATGCACACATTTTAAAATTTTGTATATATGTGTTGGTTAATTTCTTTACTTGTAACAAGGGAGAAAAATAGGGAAGTAAGAGAATGATACCTAAGCTGTCCATTTTTCTCTGACTTTTATTAGATGTCTGATCTTGTGAATGATATTTAATCTTGCTTATTTATAAATAGACTTAAAACTTACTCTTTACCTTTAACTTTACCTTAATGAAAATATCAAATGAGACAATGTAGGTGAGAGCAATTTAAAAACAGGTAAAGGGCTATGAGATTATTAAATGATGCTGTAATCATTATCTACTAATTACTAGTTCTCAATAATTGCTTCTATGATGAAATTCATTAATGTAGGCATTCATTAGGAGCAATTTAGTCAAAAATATTAAAACAAGACAAAAATACTTTTGACTTGAATGAATAAACTTAAATCTTACTAAAATATTTTTAGTTTTCAATTCAAAGTGATAATTACCTCAACTATATAATTGTACTTCCACAGACATAAGGTCATATTATAAATTTAATTTCTTTTTAATATATAGCAGAGCATAGTTTACAAGCTCCATTTAAAAGGGAGAAAACAACTGATATGTGTTTTATTTATACCTCTAATTCTCAATTAATTGTTAAGTTTTCTGGATTTTAAGCAACTTCAATTTCAAAGGCTGTCATTCTATCAGTAGCAATTTCTTAATCTTAACAACAGTTGCCATTTTTCTAAGCAATTTGACGTTATTATTGATTAATTTTTCATTAGATATAGTCTTTTAATTTAGAAAACTTCTTACAAAAATAGTCTAAAATTTTAGTAGTAATCTCATTAAGCAATAAATGGAGAAAATATGCCCATTATGAAATTGCAACATTCTAAGTGTTAAAACATTTTATATCTAACTATAAAGTAATGCTTTGTAAAAAAAAAGTACAATTCATTTAATAAAAGTAGTTAACTCCTTAGTTGATTTTGAAAATTGTGAAATATATACAGTGAGTTATGGATGGAACATGGTAATGGATAATTTTGAACTTGGACTCTTGAATGCTGAATAAGTTGCTCATTCTTTCCAAGACTCAGTTTCCTAATCTATAAAATGTAGAAATTTTAATACATGGTATTTAAGGTCTCTATCAGGTCCATATCCATCATGCAGGAATATTCGAGTTCACATCTTCTAAGTTCCTCCCCTTTTTTGACCCACTGACTCTGAATGATTTTTGTACCTTATCTGTAATAATAACAGAGTCTACATAACTTAGCAGAATAGCTGTTTTACATTTAAGAAACTTTTTAATGGTGATTATCATATTCTTGGTTGCTGCCTAAACTTTGTCTTTTACACCTGGATCCTCCCTTAGATTTTGTGGTCTTTGAAATTCCATTTCCTATATTGTAACAGTCCTATACTATATTTAGTTTAGTGAATATATGTTTATCTGTATGCAGAATATATATGTATGTACATATACATGGAATTTTTCCTCATTTCGATTTGAAGTTACTTTGATGACACATAAAGACAAAATACAAATACACTTTAAAAAAAGGAACAATTTGCCAATTTGTGTGTAATTACTCCTTATGGGAAAACAATCTTTGCATTGTTTCTATTTTAGTAAATTTGTTGCGAAACTAAACACTGAAAAAATATTTTTAAATTATTCATCTTTATTCATACAATGTCCATTCCCATGTAAAATTCTTAATAATTTTTAAGAATTTTGAATTCCAAATTCTTACTCTACCTCCTCTCCCCTCATTCTCATTAATAAGTTAAACTATTTGGTTTTGATTAGATAATGAGATAATGGAAAATGATTTCATATTGGACATGTTGTAAAAGAAAACACAAACAAAATAGAACAGTAAAAATAAAGATAGTGAACATAAGTATATGTCATTCTGTATTCACAGTTTATCAGTTATCTCTCTCAATGTAGAAAATATTTTTATCATAAATCCCTTGGAATTGTGTTGCTAAGAATAGCAATTCATATTGGATGATAATTAGAATGTTGCTGTTATTAGGTACAATGTTCTGGTTCTGATTACTTTACTCTGCCGGGTAGAAATATTTTCTTAAATTTTCCTAGAACCATGATGTTCATAATTTCATAAAATAAAAGAAGATTTCATCATAATCATATACCGGAAGTTTTCCCACAATTTTCCAATTTTTGTCATTACAAATTTTTTTAATTTTTTGCCACTACAAAAATAAGAGCTGTTATAAATAATTTTATAAGAAAGGTCCTTTTTTGTTTTCTTTGCTCTTTATAGGATACAAAACAAGTAGTTATATTATTGAGTCAACAGATATGTATGATTTTATAACCATTTGAGCCGAGTTCCAAATTGTTCTCCATAATAGTTGGACTACTTTGCAACTACATGTAGAGTACATTAGTGTCCTGATTTCTGACTTTGCCTCCATTAGTTTTGCTTGCACAATGTATTTTTTATTTCATTTCCTGTAATTCCCTCTATCTCTTGCTTTGACATAAATTTTTCTCTTGTGCATTTTTGTGAGAAGTGCATTTTCTCATTTCCTCGTAATTTACTTATATCACCCATCATATGTAAATCACTTATCTATTTTGATCTTATCTTAATATATGATACAAGATGTCAATCTGTGCCTAGTTTCTGCTGAACTGATTTCTGCAATTCTAAGTAATTTTTGTCAAATAATAAATTCTAACCTCAAAAGCTCAAATCTTTGGATTTTTCAAACAATAGATAACTGTAATCATATACTAGTATGGTATACCTAATCTCATTCACTTATACAGTACTGAATATCTAAGTCAGTATCAAATTGTTTTTATGATTATTACTTTGTAATGTAGTTTGAAATATAGAAATAATGACCCTATTCCTTAACTTTTAAAAAATTGATCCCCCGATATTATTGATCTGTTATTCTTCTAAATAGAATATATTATCATTATTTTTTGTTCTATAAAATAATTCTTTGGGAGTTTGAATAGTATGGCACTAAATAAGCAAATTAACTGAGAGAGAGGTGTCATTTTTTATTTTACTGGCTTGGCATACTCATGAGCAATAAATATTTCCCAATTGCTTACTTCTAAATTTATTTGTGTGAAAATTATTTTGTAGTTTTGTCACTGGTTTTGTCTTGGCAAGTAGATTCCCAAGCATTATCCATTGTCTACAGTGTTGTTTTATCTATCTGAATTTTCCAGTTTATTAGAATTAGAATGTTCAAATGAAGCAAACACATGTTTATTTTTCCTAGGAGATTTCTGGACTTTCATCTTGGAAGATATTTTTTAATTTTAAATTTAATTTTAGGAGGAGAGGTATGGAGGAATAGTGGGAGGAAGAGGTTGGTCAGAAAGGAGAGAAGTGTTGAAAATATTTACAATTAAGAAGTAATATGTATTAGACAGTTGAATTATTGAAGACCAGGAATGTGACATCATGAGGTGAACTATTTCAGTGACAGTTCCATGAAAGGGTCATAGATTAAGGTCTCAAATCCACTTTTTGGACCAAGTCCAGCATTCTCTTTTTATAGATCATGAAGCAGAGGCTGAGAAATGTTAAGTTGCTAAACTAGTAAGAATTTGGACACCGGTATTCCTGATGCCAAGACCAACATGCTGTCCACTATGCCACTTACAAGACCCAAAAGAGCCTTATTTTATTTTTTTAAAATTAATTTATTTTCATCCATGTGTACATTTTTAATTTACAAAATTTTGTTCCACGCTCCCTTCCTACCCCCCCTCTTCTTAGTGATGAACAGTCAGGTTAGCATTGTACATACATATTTTGATAAAACATGTTTACAAATCAGTAATTTGGGGTAAGAGGAATTAAGATCAAGGGAAAGAGATACAGAAGACATAATTTTTATCAAGTTCCCATCAGATCTGGAAGGTGTGTGTGTGTGTGTGTGTGTGTGTGTGTGTGTGTGTGTGTGTGTTTTGTTTTGTTTTGTTTTGTTTTTCTTCCTTTGGATGAGGATAATATAGTCCATAGCCAGTCAAATCCAGTTGTCCTAGCTCTCTGGACTGCTGAGAGTAGTTGCTTCTATCAATGTTGTTCATCTCACAATATTGCTGTTGATGGGTACATTGTTTTCTTGGTTCTACTACTTTCTTTTTAGGTTTTTGCAAGGCAAATGGGGTTAAGTGGCTTGCCCAAGGCCACACAGCTAGGTAATTATTAAATGTCTGAGACAGGATTTGAACCCAGGTACTCCTGACTTCAAGGCCGGTGCTTTATCCACTACGCCACCTAGCCGCCCCGGTTCTACTCCTTTTGCTCAGCATTAGATCATGTAAGTCAATTCATGCTTTTCTAGAGTATAACCATTTATGGTTTGTTATAGAACAATAGTATTACATAGTATTCATGTACCATAACTTCTTTATCCATTCTCCAATTGATGAGCATTTCCTCAATTTCCAATTCTTTGCTACCACAAAAAGTTGCTATGAGTATTTTGGAACATGTAGGACTTTTACATTTTTTAATAATTTGTTCTGGATATAGACCTAGAATTTTAACTGCTGAATCAAAGGGTATGAACAGTTTTATTGCTTTTTGGGTATAGTTACATATTGCTCTTCAGAAAGGTTGAATCCGTCCACAACTCCACCAGCAATGCATCAATGTCCTAATCCTTCCAAAACCTCGCCAGCATTAACCATTTTCCTTTTTTCTCATCTTGGCCAATCTGATAGTTGTGAGGTGATACCTCATTATTGTTTCAATTTGCATTTCTCTAATCAATAATTATTTGATGCATCGTTTATATGATTATATATAGCTTTAATTTCTTCATTTGAAAACTATCCATTTCTTTTGACCATTTGTCAATTGAGGCATGACTTGTGACCTTATAAAGTTGATGCAGTTCTCTATATATTTAGAAGTGAGACCTTTATCTGAAGCCTTAGTTGTGAAGATTGTTTTCCAGCTTTTTTCTTTGTTTCTAATTTTTGCAGCATGGAATTTATTAGTGTAAAACCTTTTTAATTTAATACAGTCAAAATCATTCATTTTGAGGTTTATAATGTGCTCTAAATCTTGTTTGGTCATAAATTTGTCCCCTTTCCTTAGATCTGATAGATAGAGTTTTACTTGGTCTATTAATTTATTTATGCTCTTTTAAGTCTAAATCCTGTACCCATTTTTACCTAATTTTGATATAGGGTGTGAGTTGGGAATCTATGCCTAGCTTCACCATACTATTTTTCAGTTTTCTGAATAATTTTTGTTAAATAGTTAGTTCTTATCCCAGAAGCTGATGTCTTTGGATTTGTCAAATAGTATATTGCTGTAGCCATTGACTGTAATTTCTTTTGAATCTATCCTAGTGGACTGACCTATTACTTTATTTCTTGTCCAGTAATACTAGTCAGTTTTGATGACTCCTGCTTTATAGTAAGTTTTAGATCTGGTAAAGCTAGGGCACCTTTCCTTACTTTTTTTATCAGTTCCCTTGCTATTCTTGTCCTTTTGTTGCTCCAGGTGAATTATATTACTATTTTTCTAGGTCAGTAAAGTAGTTATTTGGTATTTTGATTAGTATGACACCAAATAAGTTATTTAATTTGGGTAGAATTGTCATTTTTATTATATTAGTCCAACCTTATGATGAACATTTGAAATTTTTCCAATTATTTAGATTTGATTTTATTTGTATGAGAAGTGCTTTATAAATTGTGTTCATACAATTTCTGGGTTCCCAAGTATTTAATGTTGTCTATAGTTATTTTAAATAGAATTTTTTTTTCTGTCTCTTGCTCTTAGGCTTTTTTGTTCATATATAGAAATGCTAATGGTTTATGATGGTTTATTTTATATCCTGCTTCTTTGCTGAATTTATTAATTGTTTCAAGGAATTTTTAGATGATTTTCTCAGGTTTTTAAGGTATACTGGATTCTGAAAAGAGTGAAAATTTTGCTTTCTCATTGCCAATTCTGATTCCTTCAATTTCTCTTTCTTCTCTCATTGATTGCTACTTCTAGCATTTCTAACACTATATAGGATAATAAGGGTGATAATGGGCATCCTTGTTTCACCTCTGATTTTACTGGAAATGATCCAAGTTAATTACCATTGCATATGATATTTGTTGATGGTTTTTATATATGAAATTAATTATTTTAAGGAAAACTCCATTTATTCCTAAATTTTCTAGTGTTTTAATAGGAATGTTGTTGTATTTTATGAAGGACTTTTTCAGCATCTAATGAAATAGTCATAAGTGTTGCTATTGACATATTTTATTATGTTGAGTGTTTTCCTAATGTTTCACCAGCCCTATCTACCTAGTATAAATCCTAACTGATCATGATATATTATCCTAGTAATAACTTGCTGTAGTCAGATTGCTAAAATTTTATTCAAGATTTTTTGCATCAATATTCATTAGGGATATTGGTCTACAATTTTCTTTCATTCTTTCTTCCTTCCTTTCTTTCTTTCTTTCTTTCTTTCTTTCTTTCTTTCTTTCTATTTTTCTTTCTTTCTTCCTTCCTTCCTTTCTTTTTTTTTAACAAGGCAATTCGATTAAGTGACTTGCCTAAAGACACATAGCTAGGCAATTATTAAATGTTTGGGGCTGCATTGAACTCAGGTCCTCCTGATTCCAGAGACAATGCTCTACCCACTGCACCACCTAGCTGCCCCTTGGTCAACAATTTTCTTTGTTTTGGTTCTTCCTGGTTTAGGTATCAGCACCATATTTGTGTCACAAAAGGAGTTTGGCAGAACTCCTTCCTCTCCTATTTTATTAAATAATTTTTGAAGAATGGGAATTAATTGTTCCTTAAATATTTGGTAGAATTCACTTGTAAATCCATCTGGACCTTGAGACTTTTTCTTAGAGAGTCTATTAATGGTTTCTTCAATTTCTTTTTTTCTGAAATGGGATTATTTAAGTACTTTATTTCCTCTTCTGTCAATTTGAGTTGTTCATATTTTTGTAAATATACATCTATTTCACTCAGGTTATCCAATTTATTGGCAAACAATTTGGCAAATTAGCTCCAAATTATCTCTTTAATTTCGTCCTCATTGGTGGTTAGTTTACCCTTTCCATTTGTGAAACTGGTAATTTTGTTTCTTATTTCTTTTTTTCTAAAATCAGATTAACCAAATATTTGTCTATTTTATTGGCTTTTTCACAAAACCATCTCTTAGTTTTATTTATGAAATCATTGGTTTCCTTGTTTTCAATTTTATTAATCTCTCCCTTGATTTTCAGAATTTCTAATTTGATGTTTATTTGGGGATGTATAATTTGTTCTTTTTCTAGTAATTTTTAATTGCATGCTCAATTCATTGGTCTTCACTTTCCCTATTTTATTCATATAGGAATTTAGAGATATAAAGTTTATCCTCAAAACTGCCTTGGTTAAATCCCATAAATTTTGGTATGATGTCTCATTATTATCATTTTCTTGTATATAATTATTGATTATTTCTATTATTTTCTGTTTGATCCACCATGTTGTTCGATTTACAATAAAGTTATTTAATTTCCAATTAGTTCTTTGTTTACCTTTCCATGACCATTATTACATGTAATTTTTATTGCTTCATGGTCTGAGGAGTGTGTATTTATTATTTCTGCCTTTCTACATGTGATTATAAGGTTTTTGTGCCCTATTGCATGGTCAGCTTTACTGAGAAAAATGTATATTCTTTTCTATCCCCATTAAGTTTTCTCCACAGGGTCTATCATATCTAAATTTTCTAAGACTTCATTCACCTTCTTAACTTTCTTCTTGTTTATTTTGTTATTAGGTTTATCTAGTTGGAGAGAGGGAGATTAAGGTCTCCTATTACTAAAGTTTTGCTTTCTATGTCTCCTTGTAATTCACCCAGCTATTTCTCTAGAAATTTGGATGCTATACCAATAGGTGAATACATAATTAATAATGATATAGCTTCATTACTAATGGTGCCTTTTAAGAAGATATAGTTTTCTTCCTTATTCCGTTTAATGAGATTGACTGTTTTCTTTTACTTTATCTGGGATTAGGACTAATACTTTAGATTTTTTTACTTCAACAGAGGCATAATATATTTTGGTCCAACGTTTTAGCTTTACCATGTGTGTATCTCTCTGCTTCAAATGTGTTTATGCTAAACAATACATTGTAGGATTCTCGTTTTTAATCCAGTCTGCTATCCACTTCTCCTTTACTGGACAGTTCATGCCATTACATTTACAATTAAGATTATTAATTCTGTATTTCCCTCCATGCTATCTTTCTCCATTTTTACTTTTCTTTCCTTTCCTTTTATTCCTCCTCACCAAGATTTTATTACTTTTCCCTTTGTCTTTGCTATTAAAATTTAACTTTCAGTTTATTTTCACTTATACCTTCACCTTACATTTATCAGTCCATTCTTCCCTTATCTTTCCTCCTCCAAGTCCCTGCCCCCCCCCCAGTAGATTAAAGTAGATTTCTAAACCCAAGTGGAAATGTATCATATCCCCCCCTGGGCTAAATCTAATAAATAGCATTAACATTCTCCTTCCCCCCAAAATTTATAAATCTTTATGCCTCTTCCCTTGCTATCATTTATTTCTCTAATATTATTAATCAGGTATCATCAATCACAGTTTGATTATTTGATTGCTTGATAAGCTCATATTGTTATCAAGGTGTCATCACAGATTGTTTGCTTGATTACTTGATAAGCAATATTGACTCAGACTGCATCAAACTGTAATTATAATCATTTTTTCCTACCCTATTTTCAAGTATCTTTCAAGTACATACAATGCTCTTCACCAGTCAAATGTCATCCAAAGCCATATCATACCTTGAACTATTTGTGCACCTCTTATTTTCTCTCACATATTACCCTCCCTTTACCCTCCCCCCAGCCAGGTTCTGGGTACTTAACCCTTTGCTAACTGAAGCAACTTCTATTTTCTTTCACACTTTACCCCACCCTCCCTACCAAGCTACTTAATACCTCTTTAAGTGAAGCACAGGTTAAGTTAAACCCTGATCTAATTAACTGCAAGATCCTTAAAGATCTCTAAGTACTGGGAGACTCTGAAAATCTCACCTGAGAACTTTACAAATGAATGTTAAGTTACAGAGACACTGACTCAGGACTGTCCTGTTTATGATGCCCTCATTAGTCAAGGTGTTAAACATAGTAGGATTAAAGTACACCCCTGCTTTTCTTCAGGGCTTTTATCCCAAACATAGTGATGTCATCTTGGAACTCTTCAATGGAGAGATAAGACCCAATTATACCTATATTCTTTTGATTCATTCTCTTCAATTATATTTTAGCCTTTAATTATCCTAAGAGAAGTAAACTTCTAAACAATTAGAGGTGTTATATCTTCCCTCTTAGGTTGTATACAATTTGACGATCTTGATTAATATTTGCTTTCATTTGTTTTTTTTTTTCTTTCCTTCCCCTTTTCATGTACCTTTATTAGGCAAATCTTGAGTTGTATATTTGGTGATTGAACTCTCTGTTCAGTTCTAGTCTTTGTGTCAGAAAATTTTGGAAGTCTGCTGATTCATTGAACAGCCATCTTTTTTCTCTGAAAGTATATGCTGAATTTTTCAGGATAGTACATTCTGGGTTGTAATCCCAGGTCCTTTGCTTTCCAAAATATGCTATTCCAGTTCTTCCAGTCCTTCAGTGTTGAGGTTGATGGGTCCCCTGTGAATCTGATTGTGCTTCCTTGGGAGTTGAATAGCTTGATTTTTTGCTGCTTGCAACATTCTCTCCTTTATTTGAGTGTTCTGGAATTATAGCCCTTGGAGTTTTTATGTGGGGATCTCTTTCTGGAGCAGTTCTGTTGATTCTTACAATAATTATACAAGTTATCTTGTTCTACTAGATTTTGATAGTTTTCCTTTATAATTTCCTGCATGATATATTTCAAGTTTTCCTTTTGATCCAATATTTCTGGTAGTCTGATGATTCATAGATTTTCTCTACTGGATCCATTTTCCAGGTAATTTGCTTTCCCTAAAAGGTACTTTACATTTTCATCAATTTTTTCAGCCTTTTCATTTTGTTTGATGGAATCTTGTAGTCTTGTAGATTCATTGGTTTCTATCCCTTCAATTCTAATTTTTAGGGATTTATTTTCTTCAAATTACCTTTTGTGTTTCCTTTTCCAGGTGGTTAATTTTACTTTTAATGGAGTTGATTTCTTTGGTCAACTATTCATAATTTATTGGAATGACTTTCATCTCTTTTTTCTATTTTTCCCTCTTCCTCTCTTCTTTGATTTTTAAATTCTTTTTTTAAGCACTTTGATGAGTTTCTGTATTTGAGTTCAATTTATACACTGTTTTGATACTTCCCCTGTGAGGGATTTTTCACTGCTTTCTTCTTAAGACATGGCATTGTTACCATCTTTATCTGTAAAGTAGTTTTCTATAGAAAACTCTCATTTAACTTTTTTTTTCCCATCTTTGTTGTTTTAGGTCTGCTCCTGGGTATAGGGACTATGGATCCAAAGTTTTTTTTTTGTTTGTTTTGTTTTTTTGTTTTTGCTGGGCCTGGAGGTCTGATCCCTGGCTTGTTGTGGTCAAGATGTTACCTATGCAGTACTTTGCAGAGGTCTTTTTTTCCTCCTTCATGTCTAGGTTCTGACTTAAGAGTGGTTTGTTTCCATTCCCTGTCCTTGGTGTTCTCAGGATTCAGACTTTGTTTGGGGTTGGGGGTCCCCCCTGCTGGTTTGCTACCTAGATGCTGGGAACACTGATGTAGCTAAACTTTTGGGACCTGGATTGCACTGTGGCTAACAGCCTCCTCTTGGCTTTCCTGCTCTCCCTCCTCCTGGACTTTACTTCCCCTTTTCACCCAAAGAGACAGACCTTCACTGAAGATCCTCCACAATGTCTACAGTTGAAAACTTATTTGAATCTTCTCTTTTTCTTGGTGTAGTATGAATGTAGTATCTGTAGTATGAATGTCAGAGAAGAGGCTTCATCTATTTTTGGTAGGGGAAAAGCACTAGGAACATGGTAGCTTCATACCACCATCTTGGCTCTGCCCTGGAAATCTTGTCTACAGTATTTTTGATTGAGATTGCTCTATGTCTTTTGCTGAGTTTTGTTGCCATTACATAGAAATGCATACAATTTATGAGAGTGAATATTATATCCTGAAACTTTGTTGAGGTTTTTAATGATTACATCTAATATGCCAGTTGATTTTCTAGGGTGCTCAAATATAACATCATATTAGTTTCGAAAAATAGTTTTGTTTCCTTATCATCTCTTTTTATTCCTCCATTTATTTTTTCTTTTATTTCATTCTCTAACTATACTGAATAATAGTGATAATAGTGGGCATCCTTGTCTTACTTCTGTTCTTAATGAGAAAGCTTCAAGTTTTTCCATATTACTGATAATGCTTGCTTTTGGTTTTAGATAAATACTGCTTATTTGATAAATAAAGCTCCATTAACTCCTTTGTTTGCTAATGCTTTAATGGAATACTTACTATATTTTGTCAAAGGCTTTTTTCATTAATGGAGATATTTGAATTTAATTGTTATTCTTATTTATATTAAATATTGATTGTTTTGTGAATATTAAACAAAACCTGCATTTCTGATTTAGATCCTACATGGTCATAGTGAATGATATTTGTGATATATCTTCCTGGTGTCATTTTATTTAAAGTATTTGTGTCAATATTCATTAAAAATTGGTCTATAGTTTTCCTTTTCTGTTTTTGCACTCCCTGGATTTATATATCAAAATGATATATGTGTTTATATATACAACTTTTACCAGGTTCTTCACTGCCACGGGGAATGGGAGGGAAAGGAGGATTGTAGAAAAATGTGGAACTCATAAACTAGCAAAAGATGAATATTGAAAACTACCTTTGCATTTAATTGGAAAAAGTTAATAAAATGTCAGTGGAAAATGAATTATGTGCTATAACAGTAAGTAAAAGTAGGACTACTTTACTGTTGTCATCAATAATTTCTATAGTTTTGGGACTATTCCTTAAATGTTTGAAAAATTCAATTGTGAATTACATTGTGTTTGGGAAATTTAAATTTTGAGAAAAAATTCTTAAGAGCTAATGATTGGCTTCCTTAATATCTTTTTCTAAGAGATATTTATTGAAACAGTATATTTCCTCTTCTGTTATTCTGAGTGTATATTTTTGTTAAATATATATCAATTTCACTTAGATTATAAGATTTACATGAAAATAACTGGAAAAATAGTTTCTAACAATCAGTCACCTATATTTCACCTTCATTTTCAATAAATTTACTCTTTTTTTACTAGTAATTTTCTTTTCTTCTTTTTTTCTAAATAAAATTGATCAATGCCCATTTTATCTTTTTTCATACAACAACACATATTTGTTTATTATTTTAATGTTTTTGATTTATCTTAATATCTCCTTTAATTTTTGAGATTTCTATTTTGCTGTATAATTGAAGATATTTTATTTTTTCTCTTTCTCATTTTTTTAGTTGAATGCTCAAGTTGTTGATGTGGAATTTATCTCTGTTATTGATATACACATTTTAGAGATAAAAGTTTTATCCTAGGTACTCTTTTGTCTGTATTCCATAAATTTTGGAATATGGTCTCACTGTTGGTTTTAAAAGGCAGCTGACTACGAAGTCAATAGGACATAGGCCCATATTCAAGAAGACCTGAATTTAAATCCTGCCCCAAACACTTACTAGCTTTGTGACCTTGGATAAGTCACTTAACCCTGCTTTCCTCAGTTTCCTGATCTGTCTGATGAGCTGGAGAAGAAAATGGCAAACCACTCCAATACCTTTACCAAGAAAACCCAAAATAGGATCACACAGAGTCTGGCACAACTGAGATGACTCAAAAACAACACCAACAGCACATCCACTTTTAACCAAGGTCATTGATCTAAAGACAAAGGATTCAGTGAGGAATAATTGGTTGTGGAATGACCAATCCAATAAAAATTCACAAGGCACTACCACAGATGTAGCATAAGGGACCTGTTAGAATATTCAGCTCTGGATTTGCCCAACTCACCTTTCTTTTATACTTTTATGAGTCTTCTTTGGCCATAGTCTACAGAACCTTTTTAAATTCAGGCATGACATAATGGATGGTCTACCACTTCATCTGTATCACTATTAATATTAAAATTACTCAGAAACATCTTGAGTATGTCCTTATACAATTTCTTCAGACCTTATGTGAGTGCAATAGTAAACCTTGTTGTGTGTCACTCATAAACAATCTTTTCAAAATAATTTCAGATAAATACTGCACTCTGATATGCTAGAGTATGGCATGCCAAACCATTATCTCTTTTTTTTTTTTAAAATGAAAATCTAAAACTTATGCTATGAACTGCCCAAAAAGGCATTATTCAGCCCTATTCCAAAATCATTGTCAACTTCTCATTCTCAAGAAATTTGATGACTGTCAGTTATTACAATTCTAGGTTTCACTTGTATTCACAGATTTAAATAATTCAACTTCTGATAGTATTCAATCTTGAATAAAACAACAAATATGTTTTATAAAGAGAATAATTCAGGAGTTATAAACTTATCTCTACACTTATTACTGAAGCAAAATAAATTCTTTCAGTGACTGCTAAAATGACTGACAAATATAGGACACTGAAGTTACAAAGTGCTTTATACATAAGTCACTTATTCCTTTCAATAACCCATTATAAGATTCTAGGTTTGTATCTTTGGATTTAGAAAGGATCTTAGTGGTTCTGTGACTGAATATCTTAATTTATAGGTGCAGAAAATTAGACTGAGAGAGGAAAATTGGATGGTCCAAGATGATATTGATATAAGCAGCTGAAAAGAAAACAAAGGCTATAGGTATGTGATTAATTTTTAACTACCTAAATAATAAATGTGGAAACATAATTTGAATTAAGATTTCTTTTGATTACAAAGTCAAATCTTTTCCTACCACACATATTAGGAAATGAAATAACAAAAGAACTACAGGCTTAGACCAACGAAGCTTACTTGTACAAGATCCATTCTTTCATCCTGAATTGAGATTTGATTTTAACCAATAGGAAATTTCTCAGTGGGAGACCTCTATACCAATAAAAATCAAAATTTTGATTCAAAAAATATATAGTAAGCTATAGAGGGACAGAAACTGGCTTTTGCCTTTATTTATATTCCCAGCACTTAGTATAGTCTGTATCATATAACAGGGACTTGATAAATGTTTATTTTCTAAACTCTGTCAAGAAAGAGAAGGAGTAAAGAAGGAAGAGAGAAAAAAGTGAAACTCAAAATTTTACCAAAAAAAGATGGTTTTTGGTAAAAACTATTTTGCATGTCATTGGAAAATAAATAAATGCATGTATTATAAAAATACAAAAAATTAGTATGTGTTAAATGGTTCAGTTCTCTGTGAATGGAAGATGGACAGCAAAACTCTGGTAAGTAAAAAATGACTAAATAAATTAATTAATTAAAACTTACTATAAAAAGAGAGGGTAGTATAAAACTAGGAAGCTAAAATTGCTTTCTCTCTCTCTTCCTCTCCCTCTCTGTGTTGAGTATGCAAATATAAAATGGAAAAATATGTGTTCATAAATGTGTATGAATATATATATATATGTATTATGCATGCATATGAACATATATAGTTCTAATTTCAAATAAAATGGAAGAATTCCCATTATCAATTTCATTTTGTAGACAATCTTATGACCAAGAAAGAGAATATTTTCCTGAAAACCTAGCATTTAGAGGACTTAGAACCATTGTAAAATTTAAGTTTGATACTATGTAAGCTATCTTTGGAACTGTAATATATAAAATCAGATTTATTTTTTATTAACACTAGCAAGAGTAATTGCAAAGAACAGTCTTGCTGTGAGCAAATTCAGCTTGAAGCCCTGGGCATGGCTTAGGTTGAAACTATCAAAATTAAATAAGAAATAGTCATGAATTAAAAAAGAAAAACAGTAAGAAAAAAAGTCAATTCATTGTTGAATAAATTGACTAAAGGAATGGAGGTCACATGCAATCCAGAAATACTTATGAGCCACATCATTATTTTCATGAATTATTCCCTTTATTATTCATTAATCATAAAATGTTATTATTATTATTATTATTATTATTATTATTATTATAGAATTCTAATCTAGTAATAATTTTATGGAGTATTCCTGAAATGTTTGTGAAAGTCCGTGAAGATCATTTGTGACTATCATTTGTGACTTTTACATATATTTACATTAGACTTATTTTTAATTTAATAACTTTTGATGAATATTATTCACAATGCTTCTTCAACAATGCATAAAATCATTTTGTTCATCAATGAGTATACATCTATTGACATGGCTATAGAGATCATCTCTAGTTTTGCTCAAGGTAATTGAGAGATAATGTGAGATGATTCCCCCATTTTCTCCTTTGCAATGAGTCTGAACTTCTTTCTCACTTTATCTTTAATAATGCATAAAAGTGATCCCACTAATACTTGGAGAAGAAATAGAATATGAAATACTAAATTAACGTGCATGTTTTTTTTTGGTTTATTTGTTTATGCTGTCATCACTATGATGAAAAAATATTAGTTGATGAAGTTTTCCTGGGGGAAGCATGATTTTCATGTATTGAAAACCAACCATGAAGCTTTATTATATTATCATTGTAATCTTTCCTTCTTCATTCCCTGCAATTTTTGTTTTACCTTTGGACATTGGTTGATTTCTTACTGCTTTAAACTGTGTTTAATAACAACTACCATTTGTATAGGACTTTAAAATTTATCAAGAAAATGCTTTCTGTTGCTAGGGCCAATTTGATCTAGCATTCTTCCTACCATACACCTTCCCAATACAATTTGGTGAAGTTATTTTTTTTTCCCTAAAAGTCAACAAAAAATTGGATTTGGAGAAGGCTTAAGCTAGTGCTTCCCTGGACACAACTTTCTGATAACCTGTGGACATATTGTTATTTCTTCCTTGTCCCCTAAAGGAAGAAAAAAATACCCACACACATGAGATAAGGGATACTTAAAGAAACATGAATTACCTATAGTAATTATTATTTGGTCATAATCCTCCCCACCTCCTCCTCTATCCCCATTCAGAAGCAGGTCTGTGAATCTTATCCTTCCTATCTTGTAATTTCTTGTCAGTATTATAACTAGTTAAACCCTGATTTTGGGGGGCAATTTTAGCTTCCTAGTTTTATATCACCCTCTCCCCTCTCTTTTTATAGTAAGTTTTAATTAATTTATTTAGTCATTTTTTACTTACCAGAGTTTTGCTGTCCATCTCCCGTTCACAGAGAACTGAACCATTTAACACATACTAATTTTTTATATTTTTATAATACATGTATTTATTTATTTTCCAATGACATGCAAAATAGTTTTTACCAAAACCATCATTTTTTGGTAAAATTTTGAGTTTCACTTTTTTCTCTCTTCCTTCTTTACCCCTTCTCTTTTTTGGCAGAGAGAAATCTAAAAAAAGTTAAACATGCATAACTAAATGAATCCTATTTTTAATGCAAAGAAAAAGTATAAAAGAAGCAATAGCCTAACTTGATCAATACACCAAAAATGTCTGAAAATATGTTTAGGGCACAATATTTGTAGAATCCTTCCCTTAATAAATAAGTGAGATGGCAGTGGCTCCTCACATCTATTCTTTTGAACCCTGATTATAAATTATTATCCTGTAATATTAGTTTTTGATATTTTAGATGTTTCCATTGATCTTATTTAATTTATTGTAGTTATTCATGTTTTAGCTCTGCTTATAACATATTACTTATAATATCTATGATCAATTATATATATATATAATTTCTATGCTTCTCTGTATTCATCACATACAGTCTTTTCATGTCAGTAATATTCTATTAATTTCAGGTAATACAAATTTTTGAACCACTTCCCAATAGAAAGACATCTGCTTTGCAAAATTCTCTCTTTACTCTCACTATCTCAGTGAAGCACTCTATCTGCAATATTGTATTTCAAACCTATACTCCACATGCTTGAGTTATCTCCTAGTCTTCCTCAGACAAGAGTCAAGTTGATTTGATCTCAAATCTTTCCCATTCATCTCCAAGCTAGTATTTTTATGACATCTCAATCAGGAAAAACAGTGTATTCTTGATGAGAAGGTAAAGAATAATATATTCCATGAGATAGTGAGAAGATTTTGGAAATTTCTGCTATTGGAACCCTGAACTTGATCACAGGGATAGTTTTCTACATATCAAATTTAATTCTAAAACTCCAATTGGCAATTAAGGCACAGGCACTTTGAATAATGTCTGACATTTGCACCCAAGAGCACTTTCTTGGCAACAGTGTAAAATTATCATTTAAGGATCTAAGATTCTAGAGCCCTTGAACCCAATATTTCAATGTGTCTCTGGATATAAGAACACAAACAAGCCCACTTAATTGATCATTCTTTAGTGGAGGGGGAAAATCTAATATCTGAGAAATATGATGTGCTACTCACCTCGTCTCTGGGTCTGCTACTTAGGTTGTTTGGGGCACTTTCCTGAGGTTCTTCAAAATAACTAGGCTCTTATTTCTTCTTTGAGGCTTTCCTCCTAATCCCTGTTGTAGGTGGATATAATACTGGTCTTGGAATCAGGAGGAATCATCTTGAAGTCAGATTTGGCAGTGTGACCTAGGTAAGTTCCTTAAACCTCTTTCCCTAAGTTTATCATCTGTCAAAAGAGCTGGAGAAGGAAATTTCAAACCACTCCAGTAATTGTTACCAAAATAGTCTCAAATTGACATCAAGAAAAATGGGACATGACTGAAATGACAGAACAAAAACAAAAAGTTGTTGGTTGTACCAAATGTCATGTAGCCTCTTTCTGAGGTCCCTGTGTACTTGTTTTCTTTTTCTGGTTTTGTTACCATCTGACCTTTTTAAGTAAGAATTATCTTATTCTCAAATTCTGGCCAAGATGGCAGAGAAAAGACAGGCACTGTGTTAAGTGTTTCTGGGGTCCTTTAAAAATAACATGAAAGAAACCTCTTAACAGAAACTCCATCGACAAAACCCAAAAAAGAAGCTAGGAGAAGAATACCTACCAACAGTCTGTCTCAGGGGACCTTGGGTGAACTGGGATCAGATACCAGAGGGTGGGCATAGGGGTGGTATCTGGGGGACGCCAGAGGACTGGTCTCAGCAGCAGAGGCTTAAGCAACTTTAGCCTCAGAGTCTTTGGTTTGGGGGAGGGGAGGTCTGCACTCCCCGAAATCATCCAGTTCAGGATCTGAGCTCCATACTTTTAGGGAAGCATTCTTCCAGGAACAAAGGGTAGCTACACCCCCTACCCCCTAAGGCTTAGCTGTGGACTACACAGACTGGTTTCCTCCCCCAGGACCTAGCCAATTTTTCAAGGTCAACTCAAACCCTGCTGTCCCTCCTAACCTTCCCTTACTCCCTCCAGGATTTAGAGAGGGCTTCAATCACTCCAGAGAAAGCAACCAGCACCTGCTACTGTCCAGCCCTTGGAATTATTAAGCCTAATGAACAAAGCCTCTAGGATCTTCAAAAGCAACCTCTTAGAACCAGTCCCCATCACCCAAAACAAGATCCTAAAAACAATGAAGAAAAACCAGCAAAAAGGGAGACCTATGAAGAAATACTTAGAAAGACCAGATTCTAACCCAGAGAGATCTAGCATTTCTGAAGAGAATATGAATTAATCTCCAGCACAAAAATACTTCTTTGCAGAAATCAGGTGGGAGTTTAAACCAATTGGAAAAGTTGTGAAAAGAAACTCAAGAGAAATTTAACACATTGCAAAAGTAAATTAACATCTCTCAACAAGAAAACAAATCCTTGGAAAATACATTTGACAAACACAAAATGAGACTAATTTTCTCAGATCCTCAATTGGGCAAATGGAAAAAGAAAGTCACTCTCTCAAAACTACAGTTGTGCAAAATAGTTATTCAAAAATACATTGATCCCCTCTGGAAAGAGATCCTAAAATGGAAACACCAAGAAATGTTGTGTTCATATTACCGAACTATCAGATAAAAGAGAAAATCCTGTAAGCAGCCAGAAAGAAAAATAAATAAATACAAAGGAACCACAGTAATATTTATGCAGGACCTGGCTGCATCAACATTAGGGGATAAAAGGGCCTGAAATGACATATTCTGAAGAGCAAGAAACATTGGAATGCAGTCAGTAATCCACTATCTGACAAAGCTGAGCTTTCTCCTCCAGGGGAAAAGATGGACATTTAATGAAATGGGAGACTTCCAATATTTCCTGATGAGAAGACCAGAGCTAAATAGAAAATTTGGACATCAAACAGGAGGCTCAAGAGACACATGAAAAGGTTAAAAAAAAGGTAAAGGAAAAAAAAAAACAATATCCAATAAGATGAAACTGGCTATATCCCAAACTGGGAGAAAGACTCTAAAAGCTCTCGACAATCATAACTCTTTAGGGAGAATATGCTTAGCCAGAAGTGATGGATACTCATGACTTTTTTGTGACTCAGGTAGAATGATTAAAAAACAATACCTCCTTAAAAAGGGGGACAGTGAGGAGATGGGAGGATGGAGGAGAATGAATGGTGTAAATCAAATTACATTAAGAGGTACAAAAGACCTATTGCTTACAGGGAAATAGAGGAGGAGGTTAGAACCACCTGAATCTTCTTCTCATCAGACTTGACTAAAGTTAACTTACACACACTCATAGAGATACATCCCTATATATTTCCCAGATTTACTTCTTTGTAATTTCTACCTATTCCTTCCGTTTCCATTCGTTTTAGAGGCTACATCCACATGAATGTCCTACAAATACTTGAAGATGCTACAATTCACCCTCTCCTCCACATTGTATTTACTCTATGCCAAATATATCAACCCAACATTCTTAAATGAATCCTTATATAAATGCATGCAAGGTTTTTCATCCATCTGGCAACATTCTGGACATATTTCACCATATCAATATCCTCTCTAAATTATGGTGCCTCAGAAAAAAAAATAATGCCTCAGATTTGACCATTAAGGGAAGGGTATGACTAGTCTAGTCTGTTTTTACACTTGTAAATTATAGATATCTTTATGGAATTTTCATTATAGGGCACTTAATAAGTAGTTTAATTAAGGTTGATTTGTCATTTTTATTAGCTTAGCTTGGCCTATCCATGAGCAGTTAATATTTGCCAAGTTATTTCAGTCTGTTTTATTTGTGGGAGAAATGTTTAGTAATTGTTTTCAAAAAGTTTTTGAGTCTGCCTTGGCAGGTAGACTCCCAGGTATTTTATATTGTCTGAGGGTACTTTGAATGGGATTTCTCCTCCTAACTCTTATACAAATGTTGAAGATTTATGAGGGTTTATTTTATATACTGAAATATTTCTAAAGTTGCTAATTATTTCTAGTATTTTTAGATGATGTTTTGGGATTGTCTAGGTGTACCATCATGTCATCTTCAAAGAGTGAGTGTTTTGTTTCTTCCTTCCAAATTCTAATTCCTTCGATTTCTTTTTCTTCTCTTAATGCTGATGTTAACATTTCTAATATAATATTTAATAATAGTGGTAATAATGGGAATCCTCATTTCACCTCTGAACTTATTGGGACTGCCAATAGCCTGTCCCTGTTGCCTATAATGCTTGCTGGTGGTTTCAGATAGATACTGCTTATTATTCTGAGGAATAATCCATTTATTCCTATACTGTCTAGTTTTTTAGTAGGATTGGTAGCTGTATTTTGTCAAAAGCTCTTTAAGCATCCATTGATATAATCATATGATTGCTGATAGGCTTGTTATTGATATAATTAATTACATTGATTTTCAGTTTTCCTAATATTGAACCAACCCTGCATTCCTGGGATAAATTCTAATTGATCCTAACGTTTTGTCCTAGTGATAACTTTTTGTAATCATTTTGCAAAGATCGTATTTAAAATTTTTGCATCTTTATTTGTCTGGAAAATAGGTCTCTAATTTTCTTGCTCTGTTTTAATCTCTTCCTGGATTAGGTATCAGCACCATATTGATGTCACAGAAAGAGTTAGGCAGAGTTCTGTCTTCACCTATTTTTCCAAACAGTTTATACAGAATTGGAACCAATTGTTCCTAAAATGTTTGATAGAATTCATTTGTGAATCCATCTGGTCCTGGAGATTTTTTCTTAGGGAATTCAATAATAGCTTGTTGAATTTTCTTTCTGAGAAAAAGGATTATTTACATATTTAAGTTTCTCTTCATTTAATCTGGGCAACTTCTATTTTTTAAAAATATTTTTCCATTTCACTTTATTGGCATAGAGTTGGGCAAAATAATTCCAAATTGTTACTTTAATTTCCTTCTCACTGGTTGTGAGTTCACCTTTTTCATTTATGAAACTAGGAATTTGATATACTGCTTTTGTTAATCAAATTGACCAGAGGTTTATCAATTTTATTGGTTTTTTCATAAAGCAATTCTTGGTTTTATGTATTAGTTCAATAGTTTTTGTGCTTTCAATTTTACTAATTTCTCCTTAAATTTTTAGAATTTCTAATTTAGAATTTAATTAAATGTTTTTAATTTGTTTTTCCTCTAATTTTTTTAGTTGTATGTTTAGTTAATTGATTTCCTCTTTCTCCTGTGTGTATCCCATAGCTTTTCATAGTTTGTTTCATTATTGTCATTATCTGCAATGAAATAATTAATTCTTTCATAATTCGGTGTTTGATCCACTAATTCTTTAAAGTGAGGTAGTTATTCCAATTAGTTTTTGGTCTAAATCACCCTGGCCCAATATTGAATGTGATTTTTTTGTATTATTATTATTTGAGAAAGATGTCTTCATTATTTCTGCTTCTCTGCAATTGATCATTAGGTGTTAATGCCCTAGTACATGGTCAATTTTTCTGTGTTATATAGTGTAGAGAAATAGTATATTCCTTTCTATCCCCATTTAATTTCCTTGATAAGTCTATCCAATGTAGGTTTTCTAGCAATCTATTTGCCTCCTTAACTTTTTTCTTGCTTATTTTATGATTTATATTTAAATAAATCTGAGAGTGGGAATTTAAGGTCTCCCCCAGTACAGTTTTGCCTTCTATGTCTTCCTGTAGTTATTTCAACTTCTCTTCTAAGAATTCGAATACTATACAATAGGGTGATTACATATTTAGTATTGATATTACTTTATTTTTATTTTTTATTTAAACTGTATAAGGATATAGTTCCCATCCCTATCTCTTTTAAGAATATGTATTTTTGCAGCTGATTTGTTTGAGATAATGATTGCAATTCCTACTTTTTTCACTTCAGCTGAAGCAAAATATATTTTGCTCCAGCCTTTTTATTTTTCTCTATATCTATCTCTATGGTTCAAATGAGTTTCTTGTAAGCCACATATTGTAGGACTCTTGGGTTTTTTTTTTTAGGTTTTTGCAAGGCAAATGGGGTTAAGTGGCTTGCCAAAGGCCACACAGCTAGGTAATTATTAAATGGCTGAGGCCAGATTTGAACTCAGGTACTCCTGACTCCAGGGCCGGTGCTCTATTAACTGCGCCACCTAGCCACCCCTAGGACTCTTGTTTTCCATTCACTGTGCCATTTACTTAAATTTTAAGGGAGAGTTCATTCCATTCACATTCAAAATTATAATTATTACCTCTTTTTTGCCCTCCATGCTATCTTCCCCCTGTTTGTATTTTCCCCTTTTCCCCCTTTATCCATATTCCCCAGTATTTTGTTTCTGAATACCACCACCTTCAGAGTGTTTGCCCTACTTTTTCAACTCTCCTACCCTTTCTTTCCCCTTTCCATTTCCCTTTCTTCCTTTCCTTCCTTCTTTTAGTTCCCATTTTCTCCACCCCCCCATTCCCTCTGTCCCTTTTTCCCCTTTTAAGACTTAAAAGGTAAGATAAATTTCTTAACTTTGTTTTTTTCCTTTTCTTTTTTTTATAGTTTTTTGATTTATTTTTTAATTCTCATTTTGTACAAATGTTTTTCTTTACATTAATAAAATATACTTGTTTTCAAGTAAACAAAATACCCCTCCCCCCATGAATATAGATAGACTTGCTTGGGCAAAAAAGGGGGGAGAAAAAAATTAAAATTAAAAAATAATAGTAATAATTGTAGGTATGGCCAGGTGGTGCAATGGATGAAGCAGCAGCCCTGGAGCCACGAGCACCCGAGTCCATATCCAGCCTCGTAAACCTAATAATCACCCAGCCATGTGACATGCAGGCCACCCGATCCCCACTGCCCTGCAAAAACCAAAAAGAAGAAAAAAAAAGACCCAAAATAAAATAAAATAAAATATTAATAATAGTAGGGGTGGCTGGGTGACAGACAGAGCATTGGCCCTTGAGCCAGGAGCACCTGGGTCTGAATCCGGCCCCATACACCCAATTATCACCCTGCTATGTGGCCCCAGGCAGCCCACCCAGCCCCACTTGCCCTGCACCCTCCCCCAAATAATAATAACAAAAAATGTGTTTCAGTCTTTGTTCCAACACCATCAACTCTGTCATGAGTGGATGACATTCTTCATGATAAGTCTGTCACAAAAGTTACTTCCATATTTTTCCAACATTGCCATTGCTGATCACAACTCCCTCCTTTCATATTTCTCCACTACCATGTACTATATTTTCTCTCTCCTTTCACTCTGACTCTGCTGTAGGGTTGCTGAGTGGCGCAGCAGACAGATCCCTGGTCCTGGGGCCAAGAAGCCCTGAACACCCATACCACCCCTTAGGCCCAGAATCCACCTGGCCCTATGGTCCTGGGCAAGCCATCCAATCCCAGCCCCTTTCAAGAAGTAAAAAAAGAAAATGTGTTATATCTGACCACTGTCCTGCCATGGTCCATCCTCTCCTCCTTTATTCACATCCCCACCCCTTCCCCCTGCTCCCCCCTCCTTCTTACTTCAGTTGTCTATACCCCATTGAGTATATTTGCTGTTTCCTCTCCTAGCCATCTTTGATGAGAGCAAAGGTTCCCTCATTCCCCCTTGCCTCCCCCCTTCCATATCATTGCGATAACTCATTGTACTAAAAAAAAATCTTATTATGTGAAATAGCTTGGATTATCCCCCCTCTCCTTTTTCTTTCTCCCATTCCATTTCCCTTTTTTTCTTATTGACTCCATTTTTACACCATATTTTATCTTTGAATTCAGCTTTCTCCTGTGCTTCAACTATAAAAGCTCCCTCTACCTGCTCTATTAACTGAGATGGTTCATATGAATATTATCAGTATCATTTTTCTATACATGCAGTTCATCCTCATTAAGTCCCTCATATTTCCCCCCCTCTCCTCCAATCTCCATGCTTCACCTGAGTACTGTATCTGAAGATCAAACCTTTTGTTCAGCTTTGGCCATTCCAAAAGGAACCTTTGAAATTCCCCTGGTTCATTGAAAGTCCATCTTTTTCCCTGGAAGAAGACATCAGCCTTGCTGCGTAGTACATTCTTGGCTGCATTCTAAGCTCTTTTGCCTTCTGGTATATTGTATTCCAAGCCCTACGAGCTTCCAATGTAGCTGCTGCTAAGTCCTGTGTGATCCTGACTGCAGCTACATGATATTTGAACTGTGTCCTTCTGGCTGCTTGTAATATTTTCTCTTTGACTTGGGAGTTCTGGAACTTGGCTATAATATCCCTGGGGGTTGGTTTTTTGAGATCTCTTTCTCGGGGGGATCGGTGGATTCTCTCCATTTCTATTTTGCCCTCTGCTTCTAGAATATGAGGGCAATTTTCCTGTAGTAATTCTTTGAAAATGATGTCAAGGCTCTTTTCCTGATCATGACTTTTAGGTATTCCAATAATTTTCAAATTATCTTTCCTAAGTCTGTTTTCCATATCAGTTGTTTTTTCAATGAGATATTTCACATTTTCTTCTAATTTTTCATTTTTTTTGTTTTGAAATATTGATTCCTGATTTCTGGTAATTTCATCAATCTCCCTCAATTCTATTCTTTGTCTGAAGGATTTATTCTCCTCAGAGAGTTTTCTTATCTCTTTTTCCATCTGGCCAATCTTGCTTTTTAAAGCATTCTTCTCAATAACTTTTTGAACTGTTTTATCCATTTGACCTAAGCTGTTTTTTAGCATGCTATTTTCTTCAGCATTTTTTTGGATTTCCTTGACTAAGCTGCTGACTTCATTTTCATGTTTTTCCTGCATCTCTCTCCTTTGTTTTCCCAGATTTTCTTCTAACTCGCTCATTTGATTTTCAAAGTCTTTTTTGAGCTCTGTCATAGCCTGAGCTCAATTTCTGTTTTTCTTGGAGTCTTTAGATGCAGGAGCTTGTGCTTCCTCATCTTCAGACTGAATATTTTGATCCTTCTTGGGCTCATTTGCAAAATATTTCTCAATGGTCTTCCTCTTGTTTCTTTGTTCATTTTCCCAGCCTAAGCCTGTTTTTTGGGGGTGCTTCCTGAGCTTTTGGGGCACTCCCACAAGGGTCTCAGTGTGTGAAGTTTTGTCCTCCCTCCTGGTCTGTGATTGACCATAAGTGCCCCCCTCTGTAACTGGGCTGAGGTGGGGGGGCCCTGCTGTTCTATGGGGGGGCCTAGACTGCGATCAGGGTCTGAATGTGGTCAGAGCTCCAGAGTCCTGTTCCAGGGGCAGAGGACAGAGCTCTGCAATCTCTCTTCACTCCCCTCACTCAGCTCAATGGGCTCATGCCCTGGGAGGTCCTGCTTACCGGCTCCACCTGCTTCTGTTTCAGGGTCTAGGCTGCAGAAAGACCAGGCTGCTGGCTGTGTGCCCTGAGGGCTGGGCTCCACGTGCTCGCTCTGGCAGAGGTCCCCTGCTGTTCCCCCACTTTGTGCCGGTGCTCCCCAGGGTGCAGCTCAGGAGACTCCCTCGCTGCTGCGAGCTGAGGCTCCCAGCGCCCTGGGGCTGCCTCCGGGAGGCTGAAGTTCTTTGGCTCTGGCAGGCCACACCTCTGGCGGCCACCTCTCCAACCCTGGGGAGCAGAGCCTTTCTGCTCTTTTCCAGGTTACCTTGAGTAGGAGAACTGCCTCACTGGGTCCCTTTGTGGGTTCTGTCTCTCGAAAGTTTAGAGTCCTTAGTTTATGAGTTTTTATCAGAGCGCTCCTAAGACTAGATCCCTTCCTGTTGCCATCTTCTAAATTTCTTAACTTTATGCAAGTTAACTTTATGCCAAGTCTCATGAGAGAAGATTCAAATGGTTCTCACCTCTATTACAATAGTTCTTTTGTACCTCTTAATGGAATGAGATTTACCTAATTCAAGCTCGTCCATTCTCCCATCTCCTTACTCTCCCACCCTTTTAAGGAGGTATTGTTTGTAAATCAGTCTATCTCAGTCACAGAAAAGTCATGAGTGTCCATCACTTTTGGCCAAGTATATTCTCTCTAATAGAGTTACAATTCTCAAGAGTTATTAGAATCTTTCTCCCAGATATGGATATAACCAGCTTCTTATTATTGGATAGCGTTTTTTCTTTACCCCCTCCCCTCTTTTTGAACCTTTTCATGTGTCTGTTGAGCCTCCTGTTTCATGTCCAAATTTTCTATTTAGCTCTCGTCTTCTCATCAGGACGTATTGCAAGTCTCGTATTTTGTTAATGTCCTTATTTTCCCCTGGTACAGAAAGCTGAGCTTTGCTGGATAGTGGATATTTGGCTGCATGCCAAGTTCCCTTGCTCTTCAGAATATCTCATTCCCAGCCCTCCAATCCATTAATGTTGGTGTGGTCAGATCCTGTGTAATCTGTACTGCGCTTCTTTGTTATTTACATTGTTTCTTTCTGGCTGCTTGCAGGAGTTTCTCTTTTATCTGATAGTTCTGGAATGTGGCCACATTTCTTGGTGTATTACTTTTAGGATCTCTTTTTAGAGGGGACTGATGTATTCTTTCAGTAATTATTTTGCCCTCTGGTTCCATGATGTCCGGGCAATTTCCCGTCACTAAATCCTATACTATTAAGTATAAGCTTTTTTCTCTTCTGTGGTTTTTGTGAAGATCTATAATTCTCAGGTTGTCCCTTCTCCATTGGTTCTGGAGGTCAGCAATTTTGCTGATAAGGCATTTTACATTTTCTTCTATTTTTTTGATCTTTTGATTTTGTTTACCAGAATCTTGTTGTCTCATGAAGTCATTAGTTACCATAAATTCCATTCATATTTTTAGAGATGAATTTTCTTCATTTACCTTTTGTAACTCCTTTTCCAATTGGTCAATTCTATTTTTAAAGGTGTTTTCCATATGCTGAAGTGTAATTTTGAGAGAATTATTTTCTTTTTGCATTTGTCCAATTAAGAATCTGAATTATTCTCATTTTGCATTTATCCCATTGTATTTTCCAAGGATTTGTTTTCTTGTTGCGATATATTAATTTTCTCTTGAGTATCTTTTCTCAGTTTTTCCAACTGATTTTTTAACTCCTACCCGATTTTTTTTCCACAGAAGTCTTTCTGGGTTGGAGACCAATTCATATTCTCTTCAGAAGTGCTAGATTTCTCTTGGTTAGAATCTGTTCATTCTAAATATTTCTACATGGGTCACACTTTCCACTGGCCTTTCTTCATTTTCATAGGATTTTGTGTTGGGGTTGGTGGGCTGGTTCTCATATATTTGAATTTGAAAACACTAGGGGCTTTGTTTACTTGGATTAGTACTTCCAAGGGCCTGCCAGTAGTCTGGCTTTCTCTGGAGTGCTTGAGGCCATCTACATCATGGTCTGAGTTAACCTTGATGGATGGGCTGAGCCTTGGGGGAGGGAGTTAATCTCCCTTTCAGCTGAGTGAGCTCTGTTGTACACACCTGAGCTTGAGGTGGTGGGGGTGGGGGGCATTCACAGTTCCTTCTGTACTCTGCAAATAAAATATTCCACGAAAAAAGGAGCTCAAGGCCCTTGCCTACCTGGTTGCTTTCCAGGCATGCTCTGAAAGTCTGTTTTGGGACTCACCCTTCTCTGGACTAGGGATCACCAGATCTCCTCAACCCCCATTCATAGAGTCCATGGTTAAAGTTGGATTCTCAAACCCACCACTCCCCAAAGCCTCTGTGCCTGAGGCTGGTCCTCTGGCTTTCCCTACACTGTTGTGCCTGCAGTGGCCCTCTGGTCTCATCTCATCTCTATGGTCCCAAGACATACGTAGTTGGTAGGTGTTCTTCTCCTAGCTTCTCTTTCTGTGTTTTGTTGTTGCAATTTCTGTTAAGAAGTTTCTTTCATGTTATTTTTGAGGGGGAATCAGGAGCACTTAGAACAGTGCCTGTCTGCTCTCTTCTATCTTATTCAGAAATCTATCTTTTTAATTTTTAGAACTACCAGTTGACCAAAACTTCCTCATCTTGTTCTTATGAAGATGATGTTTTATTTGCAAGTGTAGGACTTTATATTAATCCCTATTACATTACTTCGTATTAAATTCAGTTCAGTGCTTCAATGGCTAAAGTCTAATCCTTCACTATTATCTCAGATCTTAACTCCCTCTATTAGCTAAATGTTAGCACTTTCTTAACTTTGTATCATCTTCAAATTTGATGAACATCATATCTCTTCATTTATCTGAATTTTTGACTGAAAATGATAAATGTCATAAAACCAAACACAGAGCTATGGGAAACTCAACTAGAGACTTCAAGTTTGCATTGGATGAATACATAGTTTTCTGAAATGACATTCAATCAGCTCCAAATGCACACTGTATTATTATCTGGTCTATATCTCACTAAATGAACTCAGAATGTTATAATTTTCTGCCTGTTTGTGATAAAGAGGTGACTTTTGCAAAGTTTCTCAAAAGTTATAGCAAAAAGAGTTTAAACTCTAATGGGTTCTATAATACTGGAAATGCTTTAGATTCAGTTCTATCATAGGTTTATCTTATTTTTAGTGAGATGATTAGCTAAGTTATGAAAGACTTATCATATGAAACATATGAAGTATCTTTCATTCTTTGTTACCTCTCTGTGTATAATGATGTCAGAGTGATATAAAAAGAAATTGGGGTTGGTTAGGTGGCATAGTGGATAAAGCACTGGCCTTGGAGTCAGGAGTACCTGGGTTCAATTCTGGTCTCAGACACTTAATAATTACCTAGCTGTGTGGCCTTGGGCAAGCCACTTAACCCCATTTGCCTTGCAAAAACCTAAAAAACAACAGCAAAAAAAGAAATTGATAGGACTAAGAATTAATTTTAAGATCATCTACAAACATTAATTTGGATGTTGGTACTATAAATATGATATATTTGACTAAAGGGGTTAATAGGTTAATATACATTTTTCCTTAGAAAAAATAATGAATTGATTGAGTTATTTTCTTGAGCATTCCAAGATAACAAAGAATGTCACTTTTATGAACTATTTGACCATCCCATATTCTCCTGCAAAAATTGTAATATATTCTTTGCGAAAATAATTGTAGCTTAGATACATCATTTAGAGAATATTGTGGTAAAAGAGTTCCACAAAGAACTCATTAAAACTTTCCAAATTAGATCAATAAATACTTTAATAGTCATTAATTTCAGTCTAAAGGTGAGCATGGGAAAACATGGTGGAAATATGTATTGACTAATGTTAGTTGAGAGGACAGAATTAGAGATCCCAAAGGCTAGACCATTACATAGATTTTAGGCTATATTTTATGATACTTTTCTTTAGACATTTTGATATTAGTCATTGTATCTGAGAAACACCAAAGAACATTGTAAAATTAAATTAGTTACTTTTTAACTTATAGAATTGGTTGCAATCTCTTATCAAATGCATTTAATAAAATAATAATGCATGTAGAGTAATTTTGTCAAGATTAGATATGAACCCAGTAAAACCAAAATTCAACCTAGAGACCCTTATGCCTCTTTTATTCTCTATAAAAATTAATGAGAATAATCTCTATTTTTTTTTCATTTTTTTTTTGGTTTTTGTAAGGCAGTGGAGTTAAGTGATTTGTCCAAGGTCACACAGCTAGGTAATTATTAAGTGTCTGAGATTCGATTTCAACACAGGTCCTCCAGACTCCAGGGACTATTCTATCCACTGCATCACCTACCTGCCCAAGAAAAATCTTTATATGAATTAATATATATCCTCTATAAGTATATTAGCAGGGTACAGGTTGCTGTTTTACAGAAATATTTTCTCTATAAAAACATGCTATAATATATGGGGAACTGAAGTTGATTTAGGAAGATCCAAGTTGAGATCCCACTTTAAAACAATGTGTGACTCTGGATAATCCACTGCACTTCTCAGGACCTTGGTTTCTTCATCTGTTAAAGGAGCATGCTAGGCTTGATAGCCTCTAATATGCTTTCCACATGTAATTCAATATTCTTGATTTTTCAATTATATAATTAACTAAGGATGCAGACAATGTAAGCTCAAACAAAGTGATGACAATTCATTGAACATAATTATTTCATTTGGTTAAGTATAATAAAGACAAAGATTATACTGCAAAAACAAATACAAGAAGAAAAAAATTGGACTAAATTCTTTGAAAGACAGAGTTAACATTATCTAATAATTCTCAGAACATGAATCTCGAGTGAAAGATGAAACAGGAAGGTATATATGACCCATGGGTGATTCTGAGCTTGTCAGGGGAAATAGTGATCACATGTAATATTTTTTACTTAAAATTACATATAGCATCTTACCAATATTAATAGCTATTCCTACATGAACTGAGTTGCATATAAAATAGTTAGTTCCCCCCAATGAAGATATTCAGGTGAAGGACTGATGATTTTGTCCAGAATATTATAGATGAAATTGTACTTTTATCATACCTACCTCTTAGAATACCTAGTTTCCTTTAAAACTCAGTTTTAGTGCCACCTCCTACACAGAGATCTTTTGTTCATTCCAGTTGCTAATTCTCCCCAAAATTATTTTTTATTTACTCTCTTTTAAAACATATTTATTGATATATTTGCTTTGACATCATCATGTCTGAAAAATACCCCTTTTCTTTTTTATTAACAGAGATCCATCCCTCTCTTAAATAATTTGTAAATGGAAAAATGTTATGAAAATTATATGAATATCATTCAATAGACTCATTATATGTATTATTCCACACTAATAATCTCTAACTTTTGTGAATAAGGGAGATGCATCTCAAATTTCACCCTGAGGATCAAACTTGATCTTTAATTTTTCAGTCTTTCATCTTCAAATGTTATGCAGTTGTTTGTATTTAACATTACTATTCCCATCATATATAAAATTTTCCTGACTAAGCTTGCTTCAATTTTCATTAGATCATGACACTTTCCATACTTCTCTTTTTCCATTATATGCATAGTTATAATTGATTATATTCATGAACCTTGTTTAGTCAAATTCTAATTAATAGATATTTAATTTGTTTCTGCTTTCTTGTCACTATAAAAATTTAGTATTTCATTATCTATTTATTATTACTTTATGTATTGGCATCTTTAAGAATATATATGCTTATATATAATGTATATAATATGTATATATATGAATTATATATAAATTATATATATATATATATATATATATATATGGAGAGAGAGACAGAGAGAGAGAGAGACAGAGAGAGAAAGAGTGGTTGCATTTCCCAATTAAAGGATTTAGACATTTTATTCATCTTTTTAGGGTCATTTCAGACTGTTACCTTGAATTGTTGGACCTACATTTACTTTCTATGTATTTTTCAAAATTTACTTGTATGTCACACTTTCATTTTTTTTAACTCTCACTTTCACCATCAGGGTTGGATACTGAGAGGATAATTACTATTCTTGGTACTGAAAGTAGAGTCCCCACTGGTATAGCCTTCATTGGCCATCCAGATAAAATTGGCTTTTATTTACTAAGTTATTTACTAACCATGTATTGCAAGTCATCTTTCCCCCAAACTGGTACAAATTCTTCCACAATTACACAGAAAGTTCAGTGAACTGAAACTTAAATTATCAGGCAAATAAAAGTAATGTCTGCAGCAAAGAAATAATTAGCAACTTCTGGTCGTGAACATCCTTTTTGTCTGTTATGGAATTCTCATATAAACATCTTTAAGTATAACACTGTTGGGTTCCAAGGGTTGATGTCTTTGTATAGTCAGCATTTCTCTCTACTCTGAAGAAAGCCTCGTTTTGGCAACTATCCCTCTGAAACTGTCTACAAGCACAACCATTCCAGTGGATGGTATCTCAACAGCCCCCATTGCTGTGAGCTGCTATTCAGCTCTGATTTTTTTTTTTTTAGGTTTTGCAAGACAGTGGGGTTAAGTGCCTTCCCCAAGGTCACACAAGTGAGTAATTATTAAGTGTGTGAGATTAGATTTGAACTCAGTTCCTCCTGACTCCAGGGCCAATGGTTTATCTACTGTGCCACCTAACTGCCCCAGTTCTGATTTCTTTTTTTGTTTGTTTGTTTGTTTTTGTTTTTTGCAAGGCAATGGGATTAAGTGGCTTGCCCAAGGCCACAGGGCTAGACAATTAAGTGTCTGAGACTGGATTCGAACCCAGATACTCCTGACTCCAGGGCTGGTGCTCTATCCACTGTGCCACCTAGCCTCCCCCCAGTTCTGATTTCTAATGGAATCTCTGAAGGTACCTATAGATTTCTGAACTACAGCCTTCTAAAAATCAATTACACAGTATTCACTTAAGATAAGGAAAATAAGCACAGAGGCAGTCAGAGTGTGGTCATAACTTTTATTGTTAAATGGGAGTCAGAGCTACCTATATGTCTGTGTTTACATTCTCAAATAGAATATAAGTTTTCCAAAGAGACAGGACCATTCTTGTCTCTCTTCCTAGCATTATACTTCCTAGTATATAATATGAGCTTAATAAGTGCTTGTTTAATGAAGGAATATTTATCAGGGTAACACTAAATATCTTTTGAGTGTTATTTAAATTTTAAGTTTATTAATATTTCTTAATAATAAATATGTTGAATTAAAGACATATGAAATTGCCACCCATTCTAAAATGTCTGTACTGATATTCCAGTTTTATTGTTATAAATTTTCTCTTTTAAAATTATTTTAATTCTGGGGGTGACTAGGTGGCACAGTGGATAGATCACCAGCCCTGTAGTCAGGAGTATCTGAGTTCGAATCCGGGCTCAGATATTTAATAATTAACTAGCTGTGTGGCCTTGGGCAAGCCATTTAGCCCCATTGCCTTGCAAAAAAACCCTTAAAAATATTATTTTAATTCTGACATTAGGAAACACCAGTAAAATGAGGACCTCTACCATAAAACAAAAATGCACAATTCTTCATCATACAGTATAACTGTTTACTGTTTTGTTTTGCTTACTTCACTTGGCATCAGTTCATGTAAGATATTCCAGGTATTTTTCTGAAATCATCTTACTTGTCATTTCTAATAACATGATAATATTCCATAATAATAATAATATACTATAACTTTTCATTCACCAATTCATAAACATCCCTTTAATTTCTAATTATTAACCACCTCAAAAAGAGTTGCTATAAGTAATTTTCCACCTATTGATCCTTCCTCCATTCCTTTTCTTTCTTTTGTATATAGATGTAGCTGTGATATTGCTGGATCAAAGGGTGTATATAGTTTTTAGCCCTTTGGTCATATTTCCAAATTGCTTTCTAGAATGGTCAATCAGTTCATAACTCCACCAAGAGGACATATATGTTCCAGTTTACCCATCTTCACTCCAGCATTTATAATTTATCATTTTTGCTATGCTAACCAATCTTACAGGTGTAAAGTGGTACCTTAGATTTCTTTTTATTTTCATTTTTGGTAATTTGTAGTGATTTAGAGCATTTTTATATGACTATATATAGCTTTGAATTTTCTCTCTGAAAATCGTCTGTTCATATCCTTTTGATTATTTATCAATTATGGAATGATACGCATTCTTATAAATTTGGCTAAGTTCTTTAAATTTGAAAAATTAGACCTTTATCAGACATACTTATTGCAACACCCTACCTCATTTTTCTCCTTTTCTTATAATTTTGGTTGCATTGGTTTTGTTTCTTTTTTAAATTTTTTATAATCAAAATTATCTATTTTATATTTTTAGTGCTCTTTATAGCTAGTTTAGTCCCAGATTCTTCCTTTATCCATAGATTTGACAGATAAATTATTCTATGGTTTATTGTATTACTTTTTATCTGTGAATCATGTACCCATTTTGATCTTATACAGTGTGAAATGTTTCTTCCATACTATTTTTTATTAACTCCTGATTTGTAAAATGTGATAAACTGCAATAAACTGAATAAAGATAATTTTTCAGGCTCACAAAGAAATTCTGATTAAAATTATACCATTTCTAAGTGTAGTTATAACTCATTTTTATTTAATATAATAATTACCTATTTTAAAGAATTATAGAGCTATTCATATACTTGTGTCATAGAAATAATTTTTGTTCAGTCTAATAAAAATAAGGAAATTAAGATTAAAAGAAGGGAAATGACACAAGATCATATTGTTATTCCGCTCCAAATTTTTATTGCTTTTTCTCAATTTGTTTCTATCCAGAGAGACAAATAAGATTTTCCTCAGATTTTCAGAGGATCACCCTAAGGTTTGGGGGATTTATGACTCCCCACACAAGTGTGTTTTGATTATCAGATAAATTAATTTTCTTTTAGAAAGCATTTTCTAATTTTGTATAGCAAGGACAGATAATACAAAAATAATTTTCCTTCCTCAGACTTCCTTCCTCAAACTTCCCCCACAAACATTCAAAGTCTTTAGACAAAGAAACATCAAAGTGAAGTATATGTGTAGAGAATACATGAGGCAAGATTTATCTCTTTGATAATGGGAGCAATTATTTCCCTTTGTTTAGTCCGCATGAAGTTCTTAGTAATAGTCCTAGTTTGAGCCCAAGAATATGATCCATATCCAGTATTTCTTTCTACAATAAGAAGTAATAGTCCTTGGAGATGTTGTCATGATTATTTAACTCCATGATTTTAAAATCTGCCAGTCATTGCCCACAACATTCTAGTCTCAAATAAGTACTGCTATTATCTTTGGTAACTGATAGAGGTGGGGATAGCAAAAAAGAGAGAATCTTTAACCTCCTTCCACCAATTAATTCCCTCTAAGGATTCCTCATACCTGATTTAGACCAATGGAGTGCTTGGCTGCAAACAAGCTTATTTTTTTGTGTTTACAGCCCCAAAGTGTATCTGATTATTTCAACCAATCACAAGATATTCCCTATGTGGGACCATCTTTACTTATCTGATGATTAAATCTCCTTTTTCTCTCTCAGATTAATTAAGAACTTTTTCTACATGGTTTGCCCTTTGATTGATTCAGTTGAGCTGTAGGCTTTCTCTGATTAATTGGGGTGGGAATGGAATCTCACACTTAACCAGTGCATAATAGATTTAGAGCCATAAAGAGTCTTGTAGAGTTACTTATTTCAATCCCCTCTTCTTAAAGATGCTCAAATTGAGACCTATAGAGGGTATGTGATTTTTCTGACATCAAAGATGTAACTGTGATGGGATTTGGACTCATATCTTTGGATCCTAAATCCATTGCCTTTCCCACTATGGCAAGTTGCCCTTTTTCTCAGTCATGTAGTGAGTGAATGAGTGACTATCAGTAAGGATTAGATCTTATCTCCTAATTCAGTTCTAGGATTCTATGAAGCATTCCATGTTGTCTATCAAATCCCAATTTGGGAGTTCAGAATGGAAAATTGCCAACAAAATATTATAAATCATAAATTAATCCATTTTAAGCTCTACTTCTCTACAATGTCACAGATAGGTATAGTTGGGCATTTTCCCCCATATTTCTTTCTACTATGAGGAAGTTGATGTAAGGTAAGAGTTCCTTTAGAGGTCAATGAAAACTGTACATCTCAATGAGTTTCATGCGGAAAGACAGACTGTTCAACCTCCAGGGACCCACTTTTCAGACAATGAGATTGCTTCCTTCTCACACTCTTGCCAAACCAATAAATTGAAGGTGGTGGCTTCTAGCTTCGTTTTTCTCTGTATCAAGATGATTTCTCATTAAGGTGTCATTTTTTATTAAAGGATGACAACTGTGTGTGTGTGTGTAGAAGTATGTAACAAAGGGCATTTCACTGCAATCCTGATGAAATGACTTGCTCTACATTAGGTTTCAGTTGAGATTTCCTGAGTCTTTGGCACAGGTAGTATTGGAGTATTTAAAAGAATACGGAGGTCAGTGTTCAAATCTGGTTGCACTTCCAGCTACTTGATCATAGACAGTCACTCTATCTTTGAGGATCTCATTTTCTTTATCTATATGATTAAGAAAATAATACCTGATTTGATGACACCATGCAGGACAACTGCAAGACAAGTTTATAATATTTTAGCCTTGGATAAATCTAGAATATTATCACAGGTAAATATTATGACTTGATAGAAATTACAAGTTATAAGTGAAGTTTATTCTATGTTTTTCTAATAACTCATTTTCTATTTAGTAGTTAAATACCTCAGTTTCTTCATCTCTCAAGAGAAATATTTATTGTGTCCCTAGGTGACTACCTCCCATGAATATATTTACCTACCTTGAACATATTTGTATTTATTAACATTATGCTGAAATGGCAGTATTCTAGATTAGAATGTTCCCTAACTATAAGTAGGGATCTTTTCATTGTATTGATTTGCTCCTCCATTTCCAATACCTTTCAGAGTGCCTAACATTTAACTGGTGTTTAATAAATGTAGTTTGCTTGACTAAGAGAAATAGATAGTTGTAAAATTAAGATAATCTTTGTCTTTGTCTTTTTCTTTGTCTCTGTTTCCTTTTCTGTGTATGTCTCGTTCTCTTTGTCTCTGTCTATTTGTCTCCCTCTCTCTCTCTCTCTCTCTCTCTCTCGCTCTCGCTCTCTCTCTCTCTCTCGCTCTCACTCTTTCTCTCTCTGCCTGCCTCTGCCTGTCTGTCTCTCTCACACATACATGCACACACACACACACACACACACACACACAAACACCATATGTGCACACAATACAGCATTTCCATTTATACTTGTAACAATTTTTTATAATTTTGTGGATTATTCACAGTAAATGTTTTTGCTAAGCTATTTTACATTTTTTATATCCTATGACTATGGTTAAATGTAATTTTAACAATAACTAAAATTGTTCTTAATTAGAAAATATTTTCTTTAACTATTGTATCTTTTGTACCATTAATCTTCAGCAAAGTTAACCATCATTGGGATGAATATATATCCATATCCATATCCATATCTATATCTATCTATATCTATCTATATCCATCTGCATCTCCATCTCCATCTCCATCTCTATCTTTATCTCTATGTATCTATATAAATTGACAAAAAAGTATGTAAATATTTACATCTACACATACACATGAATGTCTATCTTTAATTTTTATACAGATTTTCCAAATGAATCACAGATTATTAGTTGTTCCCTGATATCATCTGTTCACCTAGGTGAATTTGCATAGGTCATCTCCAGTATCTGCATGTAAATTATTTTGTATTACTATCTTTTAAAATTTGCTATTCCTTTTAGGTTTAACAAAATGTTATCCTCTCTTTCTCTCCCTCTTTTTTTAGATTGCACAGATAGATAATTACTACATTTCTGAGATCAGATTTGAACTCAGGTCCTCCTGTCTTCAGGGCCAGTGCTCTAGCCCCTGGGTCACCTAGCCATTCCAAATGTTATCTCCTGAATGATGATTTTTCTGATAATCTCAAATTAAAGTGATATTTTCTTAGTCAAATACTGCTAGGGGCCTCTGCATAGTTCTCTTGCTGCAATTCTATTAGATTCTTGCTCAAATCGTGTTTTTGAGAATGTAGCTTTTCCCTCCTAATACCACCAAATAGTCTGTACATAATGTTCAGGGTCAGCTTCATTGTTTTCAATCTTTCTATCTTCAATGCAGAATATATATACAGAATATAAATGATAAATATAAATATATATATAAATAATATACAATAACTAATAAATATAAATAATATAATAAATATAATATATATAAATATAATAATAAATAAATATAATAAATGATAAATACTTGTTGAAATGATTTGTACTATGGGTGCTTAAGGATGTGTGGTCTGGTGGATAGGTGTCAGGCATGAAAGTCAAGAAGCACAAAGTTCTAGTTTTGCCCCTGCCAGGAGTTGTTCAAGCATGAGAATGTTACTTAAACTCTTAGGTCCAAGGGAAATTTCTAAACTCCTAAATTATGAACAAGTTGCTGATCTTAATTCCACTTTCTACTCAGGGATTTTCCCATGCTGCTGAAATCATTTTCCTAAAGTGTTCTCTAGGAACCTACTCCATTCCTCCTCCAATTATGGATAAACCAAGAAAGAAAACATTTCATTAATCCTTTTAGCCTTGGAAAATAGGTGGTTAGGAAATTATCATAGATACTCAAACAAGTATGATTGTTCTGGACTATGAACAAGGCAGTATTGGCAACTTGGGCTCATGGTAGAATATTGGAACTCTTCTTACTAACTAGCATCAATAACCAAGCAATTTTGCAGTACAGATTCAAAATCGTTTATTTAAGAAATATCAATTGAAATAATGTTCAATATAAGACTCTTGTAACTTAATTGAATATTTGTAGTGAATAAGAGTTTCTGATTCCATTAGAGTGGAGGAAAGGCAAGTATCACATTTTCTTATCAGTATCATTTAAAAAATTGAATCTTCCCCATTTGCCCTGCAAAACCAAAAAAACCGAATCTTAAGATGCATCTTCATTTTCTTCACCCAGTAACCACAAAAATCAAAATTTGAAGGCATAATTATATAATGGCTAATATCTCCATACTATATAAACTTCTTAAAGCAAGCATTAAGAACCACAATGAGTTTTCATAAAAACTCAGACTCATAACTGGTCTTGGAGGTCATCTAGTTCCCTCATTTAAAGTTAAAGGAAATGGTACACAAAGTGTTTCCCTATTGCCTGTAGACTAAATTACTAACTCCATAGCTGTGGCTAAGAATGGTACAGTTAGGTAAGAATATGGAGATCTAGGATTAGGGGTCCTTATCGAGGAAGCTGATATTAAGAGCAAGAAGTTATCTTTTAGCTTCCTATTTAAAATTAAAATATTTTTCTATATAGATGAAAATTTTTGTTCCAATTATTCTTTTCTCCTAAAGGAATATACATGTTGTCAGGATCCTATAAATTAACACACTGGAACAAAGCCCGATTACACCTTCCTAGTAACAGCTTTCCTTACCTTACATAATTTTAAATTGTTATTACTGCAACTTTAATATTCATATCTTAATCTGTATATTAGAAATATTAATTTTCATACTGTCTATGCATCAGAGTTGCTGTGAAGAAGGACTTTATGAATTTTAAGGAAAGAAATGTATACACTATTTTTATTGATTAATAAACAAAATATCACAATTTAATAGTGCAATATGAAATTCAGAAATCAATTTTGTCAATAAAATCACCATTTATATAAGGTGGAGAATATATACTACATATTTACATATGTAGCAATAAAGTATGGGGTCCAACCTTTTCTTCTCTTCAAGGTGTTCCAGAAGACCTATGATTCTTAAATTGTCTCTCTGGATCTATTTTCCAGGTCTGTTGTTTTTTTTTTTTTTTTTTTTGTGAGATATTTTCCATTTTTTTCCTATTTTTTCATTTTTTAAATTTTATTTAACAAATTATTGGTGTCTCATGAAGTCATTAGTTTCCACAGATTCCAATAATTTTTAGAGAAGAATTTTCTTCATTTACTTTTTGCTTTTCCTTTTCCAATTGGTCAGTTCTATTTTTGAAGGAGTATTCCATTTACTCAATCATGTTTTTGAGTGAATTATTTTTGCATTTGTCCAGTTATATTTTAAAACGATTTGTTTTCTTTTTGTAAGATGTTAATTTTCTCTTGCATTTCTTTTTCCAATTTTTCTATTTGATTTTTAAATTCCTTTCTGATCTGAAGTCTTTCTGGAATGGAGAACAATTATTATTCTCCTCTGAGGCTCTAGTCCTCTCTGAGCTAGGGTCTTTATCTCAAGGTAGTTTTCAATGGTCCCATTTTCTGCTGACCATTCTTCATTTTGGGCCCTTTCCCTAGTGTTTTGTGTTAGGCAGGGGCTGGTTCATGGTGTTGGGATATCTAGAGGCCTTGCCCACTCCAGGGATTACTCAGTGTAAGGGATGCCAGAACCTTTCTCTGGCTTGACTGTGATGGCCCACTCCCTAGGCCTGGGTGGGAATAGAGGTAGAGGTTGAGGAATCTGAGTTGTCCTGGAGGAATGTGAGCTGGACCTTTGGGCTAGATAGTTAATCTTCTTAATCCCCAATCAGAGTTGAGGGGAAATCTGCTGTCCACACCTAAGCCTTGGGGCAAGGCGTAAACAAGGAGTGTTGGTGGGTTGTTCTGGAGCAAGTCTGGTTCTCCCACCAGAATGGGGGGGGGGGGAGCGGACTCAGCTGGAAACACTGGGGCTCCTGGCCAGGGTCTTCTAGACAAGCTGAGTTGACATGATGGCACGATGGTTGTCTGGGTCACATCACTAGAGGTCTCCTCCTGTTATGCACACAACAAACATTTCCACCTGTTCTCAAGTCATTGACCCCACCCCACCCCTGCAATGGGTCTCTGTTCTCCGGCCCTGGCTTGCCCATGCCCACCTGGGATAGACTTTGTTGGTAGATTTTCTTCTCCTTGGTTCTTCTCTGGCTTCCATAGTTCCAAAATGTGTTAAGAAGCTTGGTGCATGTTGGTTCTGAGAGAAAGTCTGGAGAGCTTAAACCAGTATCCATCTTCTCTCCCCCATTTTGGCTGGAAGTCTCATAACAATGAAAATCTGTAGTAATTAAAACTTGAAGGGTGAAAAAAAATTATAAACTAAACTGCTTAACTTTTGCCTTCTTTATTATACAGGAATATTCTCCCTGATGTTGCCTGATTTAATTTTATTTTATTAGCTCTTTAAGAATAATATTTCTTTTTCAACTGTTTATAAATTTTCTGGATTATTTTACTTGGTATAAACTACACCATTGCATTGGATTAGATAATTTCATGAATTGATATTAAAAAATTCAATCATCAAGTTGTTTTCTACCTTTTGGTGATGAGTCTCTCTAAATTTAGTTATGCCTAAGCTTTAGAGGACAGAAATGCAATTGTTCCTCTGGTTTATTCACAGAATAAATGAATGTTAAGGTTGAAAGTCACCTTTGTGATGATGTTGTCCATTTCACACAAACAAAAATCTCTATAATATTTCTAATGTGCAAACTCATATGTGACCATGTGTCTACCAGTAGAACAAGAATCATTTCATTTTTTAATCCTTGCATTTCCAGAGTCTAGCATAGTGCCTAGAACACAGTAGGAAGTTAATGTTTTTAACTGATAACTGACAAGTGGTTATTCAACTTTTGCTTAAAAATCATCAAAGAATGTAGCAGGCCAGCCTCAGGGAGGGATATTCACATATCCTTGGTGATCTTCTTCAAAAGTACGTATGGATTATTGCTCATTGTATGGATCCGTTGGCTCACCAGTGAACCCTGACCTAGGACAATTTGTGGCTGTAGGATGGTTGTAAAAGGTTTCTTTGATAGAGAAGCATGCATTTTTCTAAGAACAAATATTTTAAATTTACCCAAGAAATTGTAAAACTGGGTCTCTATTAACTGGTCATTCCTGAGATAATTTTTAGCTATAAAAAGTCTTAGTTTCCAAAAATAAAGTTGGTAGATTTTCACTTCCCAACCTTTCCTGTTTGGATATGCATGTCTACCCGAATGACTCTCAGGAATTCATGTCCAGACCTACACCAGAGCTATTGCAGGCGATAGCTGGTGCCTGAACAGGGACTGACGGACAGACAGACAGTCGTAGCTGCATGGGAATCAATCTTGGAAGGAAAGATAAAGTCTTGACATATGCGGGTCAAAAGAGTGCTCATAAAGGCACAGCAGGCAATTAAGGTAAATAATTTTTTCATCAGGTCTAAAACAGAGAACATTAAAATGGGACAGGGACAGTCTAAGGATAGAGGACATTATTTGAAAGTGCTAAAGCAGATAGTTAAAGAAAGTGGCTTGTTAAGAACAACAAAACAAGGAGAAGAATTTGTTGAATGTGTACAAAAATATTGTCCTTGGTTTCCAGAAGGAATATTAAGTATTGAAAAATGGGAAACTGTAGGGAAACAGATGAGTGACCATTTTAAACAGAAAGGTCAGGAGTAATTTCCCATAGGAGTCTTATCACTGGGGAAAATTTTAAAAATCTGCCTGACTCCACCTGGAGATGTTCCTTTGGTTCACAGGATATTAAAAGTTGATGTAGATGTTCAAGCTATTCAGCAGGAAGATAAGAGTGAAAAAGAGTGGTAGCTTTTACCTCCAACACTACCTCCAGACCCGTGCCTGCATAGGGGTGGAATGAGGGGTGTGGAGGCCAAGGTGGCAGGGTCATATCTTCCCAGGAGAAGCCTCCTCCCAGCTCCCACTTTAGGACCTTGTACCAAGTCTCCTGGAGGCCTAGTCCCACCCACTCAGGCTGCTGCAGCAGCTGCTGCTTATGGACTTAAGGGGGTGGTGGCTCCCCAGCCAGCTTCATCTCCTCCTAACTCTAATAACCCACTTTCTGCTCCTTTATGGTCTAAAGAAGAAAATGTCACCAAAAATAAGGGGCATATGAATATTTTTCAAATAGCTGCTGGAAAAGCAATAGATAAGCGAGAGAAGATTCCATGGGACATGAGTCATTGTTGTCTTTTCCCCTGCTTGAGAAACCTGATCCAAAGATTCCAGGAATTGTTTTGAGAGAATACAATAATTTAGATTTTTAAAACATTTAGAGAATTAAAATCAGCAACAAGCACTTATGGTAAAACCAGTCCACATGTTTTAAATAAAATAGAAATATTAGGTAGACAAATATTCACCCCAGAAGATTGGATCATGGTAGCAAAAACTACTCTTACACCAGATTACTTAATATGGAAAACTGAATTTTTTGAGAATTGTACTAGTCAGGCTAAAAGAAATGAAGCAGCAGTGTTAAGAATCACATTTGAAATGCTGTCTCACACTGCTCCACGGGCAGGAGTAAATAATCAATTTGGGTATAGTTTACAGGCACAAGAACAGGAATGGCTAAAACTGCCTGAAAAAGGAGGCAATGGGAGTGAGAGATCAGACACCTTGTTTGCTCATGGCTCCCTTATCTAGATCTTGAAGTTAACTGAGAGAGGAATTAAGAAAAAGCACTAGATAAGAGAGAGAGAGAGAAAGAGACAGATAGAGAGAGAGACAGAGAGAGCAGAGGGAGAGAGAGAGAGATTTGTTTCATGAAGACTTGATAAAATAAAATATTAAATTTTTAAAAATGCTGTTTTATTTCAAAAAGACAAGATAATCAGGCTCATTTTAAAATACGTAATTTGATTATTACAAAAAATAATGAGACAATTGAGGACTTAAAAAAAAAAGAGACTCCCCCCTCCCAGAAAAGATTTAGGGCTGTTGAAGTTATTTGGTTTACTCTAAGCTGATAGGGGCCAGGGAATATTCCAATTAGGCTGAGGGATTTTTGAGTGACTGTTTGCCTTCTAAAAAGTTATAGTTATTTACAGTTAAAATCAAGAAGTGTTAATTAGATATCAAAAACTTTGAATAGAAAAATGTATTTTGAAAAATGGAAGGTTCTCTGCATGTTTCCTCTGGTTTTGTCACCTTTGGTGGTGTTATCCTGTTGGTTTTTGTCTTTGTGTAATGTTTAAAGGGACCCTCTGGTGTGAGAGCAGAGTGGGGTTTCCCCAGATTTTGGGGGCCTGTCTGGTTCTAAATGCTCTGACTTCATTTATGTGTTTGTATGTGTTTGCTTTAAAATACAGGCAAAGAGAAGCTCTCAGCTATCTCTCAGGCCTGCAGTTCTCTGTGTTCTGATTGGCCAATCTTCTTTCCATTCTCTCTTTTCAAAATTGGATCTTCTTTTTTTCCAAAACTCATGATTGGGGCCAAAACAGGAGATTTTCCTGAGAATCATGTTGTTTTTTTTTTTTAGTGTCTCTTTTCTGGTCTGATAGACTAATAGAATTTTACTTACTGATTTGGCAAATTATACTTATAAGTGACCTAGGAGAAATTGAAATTGTCCCTAAAATTATTTTTGGACTGCTCTTAATTAGCATGACAAAAATATATATGTAAAATAAAAAAATTGGGGGCGAGCAAGGAATGATAAACAGTAAAGGTAAATAATTAGTGCTTACTACCTTGATATCTCAAAATGTGAGGAAACTCCAATTTCCAGAACATCATCTTGTCAGTGAGGATAGAAAGGTCTTTTAAGGTAGAACATTGAGAAGTTAGAATAGCTCTGATACACATAAGAAGGCTTTGCAAACTTTTATATCTTGAAAAGGAAAATAATTTAAGGTAATTTTGAATATGAGTTTGAAATTTATAAGATTATTAAGAGAACTTTAAAGAAAATCTTATCATCATAAAAAAGGATTTTAGAAACATCTGGTCTCAAAAATTTTTTATGTATTACAGAATTTTAGGGAGTAAAGGGAATACACATTAAATTGAAATGTGTTATATATAATTAGTAAACTTTGTATAAGAACAGATTCAGACAATTTTTTGAAATTTAATATTATATCACAGTAATAAACAATGGATGAATTGAAGTATCATCCATCACCTTTGTAAATATTTGTTATTAGAAAACTGGAGAATACTTTGCCAACAAAGTTATATTTCCCAAAGTCTTTTGACTCAGAGATTGTGAAAAGCTGTGCTCTTGCATCTAGTGTTTCTTAAAGGGAATATTTATATGTAAGATCAAAGAAACTTATTTAATATCTGTTATTTAAGAAGAAGAAGAGATTATATATGTATCCTGTAACCCTGGCATTGGAAAAAGTTTTACATTGAATTTTTTGAAATTGTATATAGATAGATACATAGATAGATAGATGTATATATATAGATGATATAGATAGAGATAGAGATAGAGATAGAGATAGAGATAGAGATAGAGATATAACTACATTGGATTTTTTGAAATTATTTTGTATAAAATAAATTCATAGAGAATTTTATTTTCTTTTTTGAAAATAGGAGTGTATTTGAACAAGAGGAAAATAAGTTTATAAAACAAAGATGTGAAAGAAATTTTTGCATAACAGTTATTTAATTATAACTGTTTAATTATAAGGTTAACTTTAAGAGAATGAGATGTCAGCATGGGAACATGTTTCATGTAGGTTAAGAATTTAATGTTTAAATTTAAAGAAACAAGAATGGTCAACCTAGAGGAAGTTGCTTAACTGCAATTACTTCCAATAATACTGAATAAATGTGAGAGGCTTTGAAAAATGATTGGGAGATTGAAAATTATGTAACCTATAGTTAGGCAATGTACTGATGACCAACATGTTGAAAAGTTATATGATGTAGTTTTATCAGTATAAGCTATTTTACTGTAATGATGTCAAAGCCTGGAGTTAATGATTGATTGCTCTATAGAAGTAATGAGGGAAAACATCTGAAGTTATGACACCCTTAAGTTTCTTGAAATTTTTGAACAATGTGACGGACCTTATTCTAGACCTGTAGGTCCAAGCACAATGCAATTAAAAAATATTTTTTAATCAAAACAAAAGAATGAATTATATACCTAATTATTAATTATTAATAGAATAGCTACAAACCCTTAACATTTTTACAGATAGTAAGTATAGTTATCATGTGGTTAGATATATAGAAACAGCTTTTATTAAACATGTCACTGATGAAGAATTATATCAACTCTTTAAAGATTTACAAGAAGTTGTAAGAGATATAATCTTTTTTGTTTATTTAATACTTACATTCCCACCCTGGATTGCCTGGGCCCATATATGAAGGCAATCATAAAGCTTATCAATTAACCCTTCCACTTCTTATATGCTTAGTAGAAGAGCAAACTAGGCAGTGTCACAAAAAATTTCACTAGAATGCCTCTTTATTAAGGAAAGAATTTAAATTCATCAGAGAACATGCAAAGAATATAGTAAAATCCTGTCAACTATGCATTCTATATTTATCTACCCCCTCTAAATTATTTTAAGAAAGCCTAGAAGCCAAAGTTCCTAATGAATTGTGGCAGATGGATGTGACTCTTATACATCTTTTGAATGCAATTCATCCATGTTACTGTGGATACATTTGATTCATGTGCAATTGCAACAGAACAAGGTTCAGAGGCTACACAAGGTATGAATGATCATTTATTCCATTGTTTTGCTATTGCAGGCATACCCAAATCCACAAAAACAGATAATGGCCCTGGATATACTTCTATGGCATTTAAACAATTCTTCCTATATTACAATATAAAACATATCACAGATATTCCCTATAACCCCACTGATCAAGCTTTAGTATAAAGAAAACATAAAGATCTTGAGAGATTTCTGTAAGTACAAAAGAAGGGGGGATATATAGGGACAAAGGGGAAAGAAGGAAGGAGAGTAAATCTTGCCTTATATACCATGAAATTTTTAACATTGAATGATAAACAAGTAGCACCTGCAGAAAATTGCATGGTTACATGGAAGGATCCTAAGACATCAACAATGAAAATGACTGGATCCATTATTAATCTGGGGTTGAGGATATGCTTCTGTTTTGTCCCCATATGGAGAAACTGTCTGGGTACCAGAAAGAAACATCAGACCATGCAGAACAGATGAATCAAGTAATACAGAAAATGAATAACTTACACTTAAGGAATCGAACAGGAAAAGATGAGAGGAGAATACGTCATGGACTTATGGGATAATTTATGATGCTTACATTACTCATGAACAATTTGGAGACTGTAAAAGTAACTGAATATTGAACTCAAGTTCAAAACCCTCCATGGGTCACTGCTCTACAATGGGGAGAGAGTACGCCTGAAATTGCATTAATTGGGGAAGCTGCACAGTATTTGGGATATAACAAAGTTCCTACTGGAGATATCACAAAAGAGATGCTGAGAAGAAAATTTAGGCATAATTTTTCTGGTTTAAATACTGTGACACCTAAATGTTTTGTAAAATGTGTATTGTTGAACAATATGTTAAATTAAATAAAACTAATCATTCAACTCATCCAAATTTTTATAACAGGGGAACATTTAGGACTTTAGAAATATCAGGAATTCCATTTGTAGAAAGTATTGAAGGAAGAAAGATAATTCCTATAGAATTTCCTTGTTTAAATTTACATGCTTAGGATTTAAAAAATGAATGTTTTTTTTTTACTCTGGGTTACCTGTCATATCCCAAATGGAAGAATTTATGATCATTCTATATTGCTACAGGTGGGAAATTCTCCTGATAGAGTTGTTCCATGGAGTATTCTAGGCTATATTAAACCAATTATATACCCAGAAATAGGGTTAGCTAATTCTGAGACATGGAAGGCTATGACAGCTATAGATGAGATAAACTATATAAAATGGAACAAGATGTTGGACAAAATATCTTACACAGAAAAGAAATTATCTGTGACTGCATGCACAGTACCAGATATTGCCTTCATGATAGGGTCTTTCAAAGATGTCAATATTATCAGAGAAAAAAGGTGGATATAATGTTAACTGTTACAATTGCACTATTCAAGGATATATAAGTAAGGAAGTGGAGGATGATGATGATGATGTTTTCATGATAAGAAAACCAAAATTAGCTATACTACCCACCAAGGAAGAAGGCTGGTATATGTCTTCTGCTGATGAGTTCTTAGAAAAAACATTAAAGAGAATTAGGCAGAAGAGATGTGTTAGTTGCATTGTGTATAATAGCAGCCATTATAGCAGCTACTTCGGTGACTATTTCTGTACAAGTAGAGAATAAAGAAAAAATTGGAAGCTAAATATATTCTAGAATTATCAGAAGATGATCAGGAGAGAATTAATGAATATCTTTATCATTTGATTAATGCATTACAAACCTATGTAATGAACAATTGCAATGTGGTTATAGATTTTCTGCTATTTGTGTTACTCCTTTAAAATATAACCACTTATTCTATGGAATAATATAAAGGTTATTTGAATGTAATATGGTATAGTGATTCTTTAACTATGGATATGAAATCAATTGCATAAAATTGTTAATGATATTGCATTGGCACCTAGAATGGAAATGGACCCAGGTTTTGATAATTTGTTTAACTTTGTTAATAGGTTTCATCCTTTTCATTTTATGAACCTGTTAGTGAGCATGCTTCCTGGTATCTTTGCATTATTATTGATGTGTATTATACCCACTTATATTAAACACCTTTTGTCATTGGGACAAAACATAGATGTCCTGACACACTGCCTAAAGCTTCAGCGTGCCCAAGAAGGGGAAATCTGTAGAGGGCCAGCCCCAGGGAGTGATACTCACATATCCTTGGTAATCTTCATAAAAGGTATGTATGGATTATTGCTCATTGTATGAATCCATTGTCTCACCAGTGAACCCTGACCTAGGATAATCTGTGGCTCCAGGGTGGTTGTAAAAGGTTTTTTGATAGAGAAGCATGTATTTGTCTAAGAACAAATATTGTAAATTTACCCAGGAAATTGTAAAAACTGGGTCTCTATTAACTGGTCATTCCTGAGATAAGTTTTTGCTATAAAAAGTCTGAGTTTCCAAAAATAAAGTTGGTAGATTTTCATTTCCCAACCTTTTGTGTTTGGATATGTTTTCCCACCTGACCTGACTCTCAGGAATTCATGTCCAGATCCACACCAGAGCTTTTGCGGGCAATAAAAGAGGTTAATCCATTTTCTCATGAGATACTCATGAGATACTAATTGCTTTAGCTTTATGTTAGAATGTATTTCCATGATCAAATCTAAATTTGAGTTTTTGAAATTTCCAGTCACTAGTCCTAAGTTTCCCCTCTGGAATCAAATAGAACAAATTTAATACCCTATCATGGAACTCTTTAAATATTTGAAGTCATTGATCATTTCACTTGTAAGTCTTCTCTTGTTCAACCTAACATGTTTAGTGCTAGTTATTTCACTAAACATGAGTTAATACTAAACATGGAATGTCCACGGCTTTCCCATGTAATATGAGATGGTAATGATTTTCTTTTGTACAAGTAGATTAGTTCTGTTAAGTTCTTTAGTTTTCTGTAATAGATCTTTTATCTCTCATTATGTTCTTGTAAAACTGATTAAAGGTGGTATGTATAGTATACTTTTAATCTATATTGATTTCATTTGAAACATCCATTTCCCCAGTCCTACTTTAAAAAGGTTCAGAGAAATGCAGGTAATTGGTCACTCTGGAAGCACAATCTTAATCTTCTAGAACACCATTCCTCACTAGTCTGAGTTAAAATATTCTAACACTGTGAAAGGTTAGTAATTCAAAGAATAACAAGTAAAATAGAGATAAATTCTTTTTCTTTCATTTCAATGCAAAACTCCCCCATGTCCTTTGTAGTTGTAACTTAAATGTGTAGTGTAAACACATGACTTTTTAATACAAAAGCTATTGAGAATGTAGGAAAATGCAATAGTTTTGTTTTGAGATCTCAGATTAAAATGTTTATTGAGTTATTTCGTCCAAATAGCAAGCCGCTCTATCTTGGCACCCTTCAGAGTTATGTCTAGTGGCACTTGATGGAAATTTGAAGCCTGGTTTCCACGCCAAGTTCTCTGATGATTACGATTCTTATAAATTGCCTTTTCTGCACATCTTCTAAATAGCAGCAGGTATACAGAGGAAAACAATTTTTGTGCTGTCACCATCCCTGCAATCAAATGTCAATCTCTTCTTCAGGGCTCTTATCTGATCAACAAAAGTCTAAATGAATTATAGTTTTAAACACACATCAAGGTGGACATTTTCTTCATCACAATTCCAGGTCTGACTTGCTTGGATCGAAATATGTCAATTCAACTAAAAATCAGTTGTCATGGGACTATTTGAAGATAATCATAGAATTACCAGAATATTTTTCTATATTTTATGATTTAAAAAAACACAAATCCTTGAAAAAAAACTGTAGTTCCCTCACACAACTGGATTGTGATGAAAAGAGAACCAGGTTTGGAGACAAGGGATCTAAAATCTTCTAAATTTACCAATTAATATCTTTGTGATTCACTTACATTCTCTGATGTGAATTTTCTCACATGTAAAATGGAGGTAGTAATATACCTTACAACTTACCTTACAGGTTATTTTGAGGAATATGTTGGCAAATGTTCAAGGAAATCAAATCATGAGTTGTTTTGCTTATTATTTGGCAAATAAGTGATAATTTGTGATTGCATAAGCAAAGATAGTTCTTTATGACAACTCCCTACCCATTCCAATTGAACTGAACACTGATCTTCCTGACTCCAAATTCAGTATCCAGTATGTCAAATAGTTCAATTCTTTTATTAATTCTTCATTTATCAAATATATTCAATGCTTCCTTTGTATGAAACCATTCTATGTTATGGCAGTATAAGGATGAAAATGAAACAGTTCTTTTCCCTGAAGACAATCACATTGTATTTGATATAAAAAATATGTACTAAATATAATCAATGTGCCTACTTATAAGAGAATAAAATAAATAAGCAACAAATTAAATACAAAAAGCTAAAATATAAGAGATGCACAATATGTTTATGGAAAGAATATATTAGCAATAAGAGAAAAATAAACTGTTTCAAGTTGGAGCGGGCATTGAATTTCCTTTAAAGGTGCTATATATATATATATATATATATATATATATATATATATATATATGTAGAGGAGAGGAAGGATTGCATTCTAAAAAAAAGGTGAAAATAGCGCAAAGACATGGAGCAGTAAGATAAAATGCCATATAGGGAAAATCAAATATGACTGTTTGACTAGTTTGCCAAGTTTGTGTATGGTAGTAGTACTATGTCTGGATTGTGAGATAGTATGGGGGTTTTAAATGCAGAATAGGATATTTTTTATTTTATTATTGACTCAGTAGGGAATACCTAGAGTTTTCTGAGCAGTGCAGAGATATGGTAAAACCTATGTTTTATGAAAGCTAATTTTTGTGTATTTATGGTAAATGGAGAGGCTATAAGCCATTATTGTTTTTGTTATTATTACTGCTGCTGCAATCTTTGTCAAATTAAAGAAAGAACAAATCTTATATTTTAATTCAAAGAGCAAGCTATTTCAACAGTTCCATATAACAGGGCATTTGACATTATGCCAAGATGTTTAGATTCTTCTGTTAACAATTACTAATACAAATTTGCCCTGCTACCATCAACAAGTTAATAGTAATTTCTTTGAACTTTTACCCTACTTAACAATAAGAAAAACAAAGTTAGAAATGGTTTTGGATCATTTGAAAGGAAGAATGGATTGATGGAGTCAACCTAGTCATCAGGAAGACATGAGTTCTAATTCAGCCTCAGACTCTTAGTAGCTGTAGGACTTTTGACAAGTCACTTAACCCTATTGGATTCAATTTCCTCATCTATGAAATGAATTAGAAAAGGAAATGGCAAACCATTCTAGTACCTTTGTGAATAAAACCTCAAATGGAATGACAAAGAAATGGTCATTTCTGAACAACAATAGCAGTAAAATAAAATAATATATAAATATATATAAAATATATAAAAAATATAAACAATAAATATAAAAATAAAAAACCAAACTCTCTTCAAGACATTCTACATTTTGCAAAACGTCACAAAAAACCTCAGTTGTAACAAAAAATAAAAGGAATGCTAGTCAATGACCTTGGTTTATTTTTTAAAATTTTATTCTCTATACCTCATACACACACACACACACACACACACACACACACACACACACACACAAACACACACACACACACACACACACAAACACAAACACGCCAAGGATTTTGATTCCAAGTATGGAAGTCTAAGATCATCACCCATTTAAGTTGAAAGTTCAACCTTCAAACAAATTCGGAGGTCTTTCCTTCTCACATAAACACACAAAAGTTGAAAGCTCTAATTATTAGAAAGTTTTTAATTATATCAAACTTTGAAGGAGTTTTCTGCAATTTTGCCAGTTCTTCTTTGCTGTTTCCTTTTGGACCAAGCCATCTATCTTACCTATGAAAGATATTGAAAAAGAAAAACTCTAGTAATATCTTTACATTTTCTCTGTAAGTCGTTACAAATCAGAAATCCTTATACCTGTAAGAACAGGAGATCAGGTTGAATGGTGAATAATATTCTACTTCCCACTCCCAAAATGAACATGTTTGGGAACTTATACTGAAAAATGTCCTAGCATTTGTTAAATGCATGAATGAAACTTCTCTAGTAGATATAATTCAATATTGTGAGTTCTGGCAGCTATGCCTCCACTAGAAAATTCCCTCGGAAACCTCATCTATCACATAACTCATTCCAGACTAACATGCTCCTAATCTTGACAAAAAGTAGTCATAGAATTTGTGCTGAAAAATATATTTCCTTCTTTAGAAACTCTTTCCCGAGCAGAAGTTCTCACTTGTTAATGCCATTGAAGGCATACTAGCACACACACATATACATAAAGTGTATATGCATGTATATATACATATATATATATATATATATATATATACAGAGAGAGAGAGAGAGAGAGAGAGAGAGAGAGAGAGAGAGAGAGAGCAAATGAAACTTTCCTGCCTAAATAACCATTTATGCCCAAACCTTCAACCTCCTTGATAGGGAGAGTTGAACAGCAGTGAACATAAAATATAGAATATGCTTCAATCTTAATTTCTAAAAATCATACAGTTGACATGAGGACCATAAACCTCATAACCTTATGATTACATAGTGAAATTTACCATACACACACACACACACACACACACACACACACACACATATATATATATATATATATATATATATATATATATATATACACATATGTATACACACAGAGTTTATTACCCTATCAATGTATACAAGAAAACAATCAGAGGGTGGATTGGATATTTCATTACTGTAATTGGAAAAACCTGGTTGGATTCAAACTTTTCAAAAGGCATATATGACAACGCTTATTGAATCAAGAAATTGAACATTTTCTTTTCCTACCCAGCCTCTTGCTAGAGTGTCAGAGAGATCATTTCTGTATGGCTTTGACCCTCATTCCTCATTCCTTATTAGGCTATTTAGAAAATGCCTCACCTATATCCTCATATAAATTACAATACAGTCTTCTATTCATCCAGTCAATTTCCTATTTAAAGTGCTGTGTATATTTAAAACTTGAGAGGCTCTGGACTTTTGACCAAAATGTTAAAGTTATTGCACTGCTGCACATACTCAACTGGGTATCAGGGGTAATGGTGGCACCTACTGATACTGTTCTCCGTTGGCAGTTATTTTTCTTCTGCCCCATGTAATAGCAATCAAGTTTTAACTGCTATTTCAGTGAGGCTCTGCTTCTCTTCATCTATATTCTCCTGTACTAAACATGCCTTGTTTATTCTCTCAGAACTTGATTCTTGGAAAAAAAATACTTCCTAGACATACAATAAGATTATGTGTTTTTCTCTGTATGTATGTGTATATTTATATAAATTACCCACTGAAGAGATGGTTAATGGTTAAAGGTTATGAACAAACAGTTTCCAAAAGAATTTTAAACTCTTAATACACCTATTATGGTTGCTTCAAATCAGTAATAATAGGAGAAATCTATTCATCATAATAAATTTATTGAAAAAATGATCAAAAGTATGAGATAATTCATGTTTTATTGGTTTGCAGAAAGATAGCCAGAACAATCCATTATTAGTAGAGTTATGAATTACTCTATCATAGAAAGTGGAAAGTGAAATTAAAGCACTTTATATGTTTTTATCATTTAATCCTTTTAATAACTCTGAAATAGATGCTAGTATTATATTTATTTTACAGATGAAGAAACCAAAACTGAGAAAGGGGAAATTATTTGCTTAGTATCCGATAGTGTCTGAGTTAGAATTCAAACTCAAACTCAAACTCAAACTCTACCTCCAAATCAGTCATCCACTGAATATATACCCCAAGTGTATTAAAATAAAGAGAGGTGCCATGTAAATCAGAATATTTAGAGTGGTAACATTTGTGGATTGAAAACAATTGGAAATACAGTAGATCTACATCATTTAGGAGATAATGGAAGAACTTGTGACTAATAAATGCAATATAATGATAAATCTGAAAAAAAATTCAGGAATATCTAGAGAAATTTAATATGAATTGATGCTGAATGAAGTAAAGTGAACAAAAAATGGTATATCCTATGACTCTAAAATGTAAATTTTAAAATAATCAACCAAAGTGAAATTAATAGCCCATAAAATTATTGGTTAAACTTGACATCAAATAGTTAAGAAAACACACTTTATTGTGTGTATAAGTGCATATGTATCTTATGTAAGGAAACATGCATATATGTGTCACCTATCTGGGTGGAGCAGTGGAAACAGCTTTGACTTGGAGTCAGGAGAACATAAGTTCAAATCTGACCTCAGACACTTACTAGTTGTGTGACCCTAGGAAGGTCACTTAACCCAGTTGGCTTCATTTCTTCATCTATAAAATGAGCCAGAGAAGGAAATGACAAACCATGTTAGTTTCTTTCCCAAGAAAACTCCAAATGGGATTATAGATATTTGGAAAGGACTGAAGTGACTCATCAACAATAACAATAATGACAATAATGTCTATATATGTGTGTGTGTGTGTGTGTGTGTGTGTGTGTGTGTGTGTGTGTGTGTAAATAGATTTATAGGTATAGGTATATTTTATATTCTGCTTTAGCTGGGTTGTAATTTATTTTACTAAAAACTATGTAATCTTGTTTTCCTTGATTCTTTACCTTCTAATTCTATTGTTGCAGCTAAAGGTTGAACATCATTAGGGAAATACATGATTAAAAAAAGAAGATAGACTGTTCACTTGATGAAAGCACATGCTAGCAGACAAATCTAAGTGCTCTGAATGGAATACTTAAAATGGAAAGAAGAAAGCAAGAAAGAATTATGGCACATCAGTTGAATAGTCTCTGATGAAATTGGAGGAATACAAACAAGGGTCATGAAGGATGAGTAGACATGGGTAAGTTGGTTTTTGCAAACAACTATAAAGAAATCACTGATCCTTTTGAAATTTTGAGTATGAATTTTTTTTTGAGTATGAGAATTAGTTCTTTTTCAATTGTAACACTGAAATATTGACTCACATTAAATGTACCAAACCTCCATTTTCATTGACTTCTTTCTAATTCCATCTTCTCAACTGTGTTATTTTTATTTGTTCTGTGAAATTTGAGTACAGATTAGTTTGGTTTGCCCTTTGTTCTTGCCCTTTGTTGTCAAAGAAGGAAAAAAAGACATAACTATGTTTAGGTTAACTAAGTTACAGTGTCTTCAGCTGTTACTGGTCAGACCAACACAAACTCGGAATGCTTCACCACAGGTCAGTCACAAATAGTACATGTGAACACTTGGGTGTTTACTCTAATCTTTGATATCTCATGTTTCATTTGAGCTGCTTCCATTCTGCCTTGCTTATAGAGCCCAGTATCCTCTCTGATGAGGGTACATCATGCTGGGTAGTCCTGTGCCAGTTTCTGCCATGCTACAGAATCAATTCTGAAGTTCTTAAGAAAGACCTTCAGAGTGTCCTGGAGTCTCTTCTTCTGGCCCTCTTGTGAATGCTTGCCCTTTGAGAGTTCTCCATGAAATAGTCTTTTTGGCAAGCTTATATTTGGCATTCTAACAATGTGTACAGCCCATCATAGTTGTGCTCTCTGTAGTAATGTTGGAATGGTAGGCAGTTTAGCTCGAGGAGGGGTCTTAGTTTCTGGTATCTCCTCCTTCCAGGTGATCTTTACAATCTTCCTAAGACAATTTAAATGAAAGAGATTCAGTTTCAGTTTCCTGACATGGTGCTGATTGACTGCCCAGGTTTCCTAGGAATATAGCAACGAGGTCAATACAACATCTCTGTAGAGCTTCAGTTTGGTAATCAGGCTAATACCTCTTCTCTCCACATTTTCATTGCATATGTCAACCTCATTATCATTGTGTATCTCCTTGGAAAGAACACTGTCTAAGAAGGTTAACTTAGCCACTTGATTCAAAACTTCTCCTTTTGCTGAAACAGACGGTTCCATGTGTGATGCTGGTTGATGAAGCACCTGTGTTTTCTTGGTGTTAACAGACATAGTTATTATTAAAACAGTGGATCTTTTTCAGTTCTATCAGGATGTTGTGAAAATTTTATCTATGATTCTACATCCCAGTATTAATCTATATTGCTTTTACATTTACTGCACTCCCTTTGGAATATTCTCTGAACTGACACTTGCACATCTGCTAGTTGGGTCTTTTAGGTTTTTTTTTTCAAGGCAAATGGGGTTAAGTGGCTTGCCCTTAGGCCACACAGCTAGGTAATTATCAAGTGTCTGAGACTGGATTTGAACCAGGTTACTCCTGACTCCATGGCCGGTGCTTTATCCACTACACCACCTGACCCTAGTTGGATCTTTTAAAGTCAATTATCTTCAACTCCTTAAAACAAAATCTGTAGGTGATTAATCCTAGTAATCACAAGATTTCATTATCATGTTTCCCTTAAATAATCAGTCAGTAGCCTTAGCGCTTAGCACAAGTATTTACAAAGATGACAATAGAATAATAATTATAAAACATTATTATCCCACCTCCAGCAAAGTGGGGTGAGCTCCCACAACCATATGTAGCATCCAAAGAAAGAATATGCTCAAACAGAGAGCATAATGTCAACACGCACACACACACACACACACACACACATCACACACACATATGCTACACATGAGTCAAAGGAATCACAATTTTGATGTTACAGAAACCGGAAGTCTTACTTCTTTGTAAAGCTCTCAAGTAGTTACTAATGAGTGTAATGTCTCTGTTCATTGGATTATCCAGTATCATCCATTCCTCTCCATAATCAGCTCATGTTCTCTCTCTCTCTCTCTCTCTCTCTCTCTCTCTCTCTCTCTCTCTCTCTCTCTCCGGATTTTATTCCTTGAAGCTACTTTCTCCCCAAAAGAACTTTCTCTCCATACTCATATCTGTCTGGAGTATGAGTCTTTCTGACTGGAGGTCTCCTATTGATTTAGAAGTGTCTTTTCAAAGCTACATGACTGATGGGGGAAGGATGGGGAGAACAGTTAGACCACTTTTCTCCCTGAAGGCATCTGACTTGTCAAGTGCTACTTTTAAGCTCAAAATACCTCAAAATTTGAAATTAGAAATCATTTTTTCAGCTACTGGAAGATGATTTTTTAAATTTTTCATATAGTACCAGAAGGTACTATACATTTTACTCTCCACACTTTGTACTCTCCCCCCTTTGCCTCCAGAATCATGCAAAATGTTCTGTTTGACATTCAAAGTCCTTCATAACCTTTCCTTCTTCTACCTTTCCAAACTTCTTACAGTTTACTTACTGACAGGTACTCTTCAGTTCAATGACACTGGATTCCTGACTATTCTACAAAAAAAATCTCTCGTAGTTATGGGCATTTTCTCTGGTTGTCCCCATGGTTGGAACCTCTTCCTCTTCTCTGTAACCTCTTGGGTTTTCTTTCTACCATAAATAAAACCTATCTTTTATTGGAGACCTTACTCACCCCCTCTTAATTTTAGTGCTTTCCTTGCATTGATTATATCCTTTTTATCTTGTATAGAACTTGTTTTGTATATGTTTCTCTCTCTCTCTCTCTCTCTCTCTCTCTCTCTCTCTATATATATATATATATATATATATATATATATATATATATATATATATATATAAATGTATACAGGACATGGACTTTTTGGCTTTTCTTCACATGCCCCTAGAACTTGTCACAGAACAAGTCAAAAGAAACTTCTTGCTATGATTACTATGATTGATTAGCCAATTCCAGTAACATCTTTTAAAAATAGGAACAGTTCTGAGAATAGTATGCCATAAGAGATTTAATTATTTGCTTTTTTTGACCAGCTTGCTTTGGAATGATTTTATCCTATAAGAAACTCAGGGAATATGAAGCTTTAAGCATCCTGATCCATGTCAGCAGTTTTTAAGGTTTATTTCAACTAAAAGAGTGCCCTAAAAATCATAGGTAGCTAACTCATTTTGTCATACATAAAGTCTATGAAGATAAATCATAGTTAGTCCTATAAACAAATGATTTATTTTATTTTGGGAATATTGATAAAAACAAACACAATTTAAATGCAGTTTCAGAATAATAAGAATATGAGCCACTGAGAAAAAAAATATTAATAGTTTTCTCTATTTTTTGTTAAGGAATTTCTATGAAAATCCAGGAGAGAATCACCCATTTTTAAAGTGTGAATAAAAAAAGTACAGAAATCATGAGCAAGGTCATGCTATGTAGGTATCAAACAATGTCCGATATCTGAATTAATACCTGCTCTGTTTGGAGGTAATCTGCATACCACAATATGTAATGATATATATCTCTAACTTTATATTTCACAGTTGATATGAAATGTGCTGCAAACCATAGTAATTCTGAATTGTATTTGTTGTGCTCTTAAATCACATAAAATTGTCATTGCTTGTCCTGGCTAATATTTCTTTCACTCTCTAAACATTATCAACTTGAAAACAAGAAAAGGAATCTTTTGGCACATTTCTGTTGCTCTTTCAAACTGAACATGGTTTAAGCTGAAACATAATTTTTCTCTATTCTGGAATAATTCCTTAGGTAACTACTTTAATTGAAACCAGCCCAATATGAAAAGAAAATCATTAAATGAAGCTTCTTTTGGAACTGTAATTAAATGGTTTCTCTGTGTGGAATAAATTAAGTCCAAAGAAAATTAAAATCAGTGCAATATGGTAGAGGCAGAACAAAATGCAATTTGTTCTCTTAGCAAGATAAATATTCCTGTCCCTTTTGTTAGAAGTAATGCATATCTATCATATATATATATATATACATATATATATGTATATATATATATGTATATATATATATGTGTGTGTGTGTGTGTGTGTGTGTGTGTGTGTGTGTGTGTATAGCGATATATACTATTTTGCCCTGGTCACATTCTTGAAGCATTGCAAAATAACCTTGATGATAACATAGTTAACTTTGATCAACTCAAGCACAGTAAGGAGGAGGTAGAAAAGGCAGTAAATTAGGTAAAGTCTTTTAGCCAATTGGTAAACTACTGAGAGGCCTGAGTAGGTGGAACTGTACCTTTTTGTTAGATAAATTGATGTTTTATGTAGAAAAGTCCAGAATCAAGGCATCTGAAAATCATGAGGTTCCTAAATGATCATCTCATTTAATCTCTACTCTACTTATGAATCATATGCTTGGCTAAATTCAATCAGGTATAAAATAAATTCAAGGTATTCTGCTAAGTACAGGGGATTCAATCACTAATATTATATATTCTCCATTAAATCCCTTTATGTTACCCATTAACAATACCTAAGATATCCCATTCCAGATTTGGTGAACTGTAATCATACTTCATCCATGCACTTAACTTAAAACTGATATCTTTGCCAAAGTTGGTTGTGCTTTTACCTATAGTGTCCAGGATCATGGCTTGGGGAATTTGAAAACTCCTTACTCCCCTCCTCAAATCCATCATAATCATTTCTATTTATGTAATTTCAGCCAAGTTTCTGACAACAATTTCTTCTTCCATCTTCACATCCCTCAGATGTTTTCTTCCACTATCTCCTTTGCTCTATTTCCTTTCTTCCTCTGTCTCTTTTCCCTGTCTCTCCTGAAGAGCTAGCCTGGAAAAAACTTCAATATATATGTTCTTGATCTCATTCCAAATCTATCAAATCCAGCATATATTCCTCTCTATCAACCCTAGTTTTATAGAAAACTTCAATTTCTCTTTATCTAACTGCTTGTCTTCCACTACATATAAATATACTTGTGTCTCTTTCTTCAATGGAGTTAGAAAAAATAGAAACTTTGTGATTGGGTTAACAAAACATTTATTTTCTAAGTTCAGTTGAATCCTAAAAGCTACAAGATAATTCATTTTCATGTCCCTAATTGAATGTTTATCTCACTAAATACAGAAGCTATTCTAGTTTTGCCTTTTTTATCCTATTTTAGATCTTATATCATGGACAGGTCTAGGCCAAAAGATAGAGCACTGGTTCTAGAGTCAGCAAGATTAAAGTTCAAACCTAATCTTGGATCTTTACAATCTGAGTGATCCTGGGCATGTTACTTAACTTCTATTTGCCTCAGTTTCCTAAAATTATCAACGAAATACATAATATTATTAGATTAGCATTATTATCATATTAGTATAATGTTAATATATTAATAATAATATCACATCTTTCCAGAGATATTATGAGGACCATATGAGATAATATTTGTAAAAAAGTTTATCATGGTCCCTGGTTGAGGGCAGATACCATATAAAAACTAACTATTATCATCATAATTACTATTATTTTTGTTATTTTCTAAATTATACTTAATGAAAAAATTGACCCAATTTGCTGACAGCAATTTCTTCTTTCCTCTTCATATCACTCAAACTATTGTCCTCCACTATCTCCTTCTTTTCCCTTGTCTCACCTGAAGAGGTAGCCTGGAAAAAACACTCAATATAAATTTTCTTGATCTCATTCCAAATCTATCAAATTCAGCATATATTCCTCTCTATAATCTCTAGCTTTCTAGAAATTTTCAATATTTCTTTATCTAACTTTTTGTATTCTGCCACCTAAAAATATACTCATGTCTCTTTCTTCAATGGATAAACAAAATAAAGCTAAACATTTCTCATTTGATACAACCATTTCCACTGGCTTTTTTTTTAGGTTTTTGCAAGGCAAATGGGGTTAAGTGGCTTGCCCAAAGCCACACAGCTAGGTAATTATTAAGTGTCTGAGACCAGATTTGAACCCAGGTACTTCTGACTCCAAGGCCAGTGCTTTATCCACTAGCTGCCCTACACTGACTGTTCTTGTATGTCTCCCCTCAAATTCAGTCTTTTAAATATACTCAGTGCCTTTACCTCCTCTCTTCTTATTGGTTGTGTCATCCTTGGGTGTTGCATTTGTTTATTTTCATTGTATTTCTATTCTTTGGCTTGTCTGTAAAATAAATAAGCTGTTCAGATCTGCTTTTATTGGTAGGAATGTTTCAAATGAATATATGAATATAGTGAATGTCCATCTTTTTAATTAATGATCATATTTGAGTTTTCAGGATATATCACTTTGATTTATATCTTTAGCTCTTTTGCTTTTCAGAACACATTGTTCTACTCCATCATATAGTTTCTGTTGGAAAAAAATAGTCTGTTAAACAAATTTTCTTTTCTTCCAATTTAAAATTCACTCTTCTGTTTATAAAATACATTGTTTTTTACAATTGGAATGACTGAATTCAACTATTTTATTTCTTGGGCTTTGCAATGTAAATTTTTTTTGAAAAGGAAGGCAAGCTGTGAAATTTTTTTGACTGATACTTTGTTTTCTGTGTTAAGAAATTCTGGGCAGTTTTCTTCTATTATTTCTTACATTATAGGGTTCAGAATCTTCGTCTAAAAGTCTTCCATAAGACATGATCCTCAAGCCATCTGAATTAATCTTGCATTTGAAATCAATTTATCTTTCTTGTTTAAAGATCATAATTTAAAAATTTTTTTTGCAAGGCAATGGGGTTAAGTGGCTTGCCCAAGGCCACACAGGTAGGTAATTATTTAGTGTCTGAGGTCGGATTTGAACTCAGGTACTCCTGACTCCAGGGCCGATGTTCTATCTAATGCACCACCTAGCCGCCCCTAAAGATCATTTTTTAAAGTTGAATTTTGTCTCTTTTTTTAGATTGTCCTTTTTTTTCTGTGTATTTCTGTGTATTTCTGTGTATTCAGTCTTTTGCTTTATCTTGTTTCTTTGATTATGTTTTTCTCTGAAGATTCAAGTTTTATTTTGCAGCATTCTATCAATTACGTCTGCTGAATGGGCTGTAAATTCCACTTTCACAGTTCTTATGTCTTTTCCTAAAGCATTCAGGAAAATCTTACTATGGTTCTGTACACTACTGAGAATTCACATTTTTCTGGTTCAGGAAGTGTTGATTCACTTTTCTTTATCTCGTAATATTTATTTGTAAATGCTGGACTCATTTCAATGGTTTGGAGGGCAATTTCCCTTCTATTAATAACATCTTATTTTTTGATTTATCTCTCTCTTTTTAGGTTTTTGCAAAGCAATGGGGTTAAGTGGCTTGCCACAGTTCGGTAATTATTAAGTTCCCGAGGTCACATTTGAACTCAGGTCTTCCTGCCTCCAGAGTTGGTGCTTTATCTACTGCAAGACCTAGCCTCCTCAATTTATTGCTTTTTGATCCAGATCTTTTACTGAGTTTTTCCTAAGTTTTTTGATAATTTCATTTTTTGTTTCTCTCTACTGCTCATTTTAAGGATCTTTCCCTTTCTTTATGAATTTCCCCAAGGACTGAGTCTCAAAATTGTCTCGGCTTCCTCCCTAATTGGGACAATTCATATTTCACTGGCATTCATCTTTGACTGTTTTATCTCCTCTCCTACTCAGTCACTCAGAAAAAATGCCTGTAGCCTTGTTCTTTCCATCACTCCAAATGGATATCACCTATTTATTTATTTATTCAGAAATTCTGAAATTTCCTTATCCAACAACACGTTATTTAATTTTCTTCTCTCTCTCTCTCTCTCTGTCTCTCTGTCTCTGTCTCTCTCTCTCTCTCTCTCTCTCTCTCTCTCTCTGTCCCTGTCTCTCCTCTCACAAACCCTACTTTTAGTGTATACTGTTAGTTCTAATTCCTTTATCCCTTTTGTCACAGAACATATCTTCTGCAATTGCTACTATCTCTTCTTCTCCCCATTTTTATCATTTGGCAAACCAATTCAATTGTACATTTTTAGCCTCTCTTGAATCCCTAGCTTCAGCATTTTCTCACTGAATAGGCCCAGTCAAGACTTGACTTTTGATTATTTTTACTATTGCAGACTTCTGAGCAATGGGGGATAAATTCACAAAACTGTTCTGATTGGTACAACTACAAATTTATGTGACATAGCCTCAATTTACTCTCAATGCTGTTAGCAGTTCTAGTATATGGTCCTTGTCAATCACTATTGTTATATTGCTGATGAAGTTGTGAACAGATTCAACCATTCTGAAGATCATTATTTAACTATGCCCAAAGAGCAATAAAACTGTTCATACCCTTTGACCCAACAATTTCTATTAGGTCTATATCCAGAAGAAATCATAAAAATGGGAAAAGTCCCATGTATTACAAAATATTCATAGCAGTTCTTTTTTAGTGTCAAAGAATTGGAAATTTAGGGGATTCCCATCAATTGTGGAATGATTAAGCAAGTTATGGATGAATATTATGGAATATTATTGTATAAAAAACTATAAATTGTGGGACTCTGGAGAAGTATGGAATAGATTATAGAATATGATGCTGAACAAAGAGAGTAGAACCAAGAGAACATTGATGATCAGCCTTGATGGAAGCATCTTCTTTCAGCATTTCAGAAAACCAGGACAACTATATGAGATTGACTATGGACAATGCCATCCCCACCCAGAGGAAGAAAAAAACACAAAAACAAAAAATAAGCAAAATCTTGATGAATACTACATTCATGTTTTAAAAAAATATATTTCTTACATATTTATTTCTCTTAATTCTCTTTCCTCATACTGAAAATGACCAATCTGTAAATATATTTAATACAAATTTATATGTAAAATTTTACTGTGACTGAGGGGAGGAGGCTAGGATGGGAGGGTAGAAGGAAATTTTGCAAAAATATACATATACATATAGATGAATTTTGGAAAACTTTTATAATATGTATTTGGAGAAATAAAATATCAGTTAAAAATAAACCATCTTCCAATCCTATTATTTCTATTATTATAGAGGATATCACTATTCCCCCAGTATCTCAATATCACATTGAAGAATAATCCTAGATTCCTCATTATTTTTACCCCACCCACCGCCCATATCCAATTTGCTGCCAAGGCAAAAATATTTATTCAAGTTCTCTTAACTATGTTTTCTTTTCTAACACTGCCACCATTTTTGGACAAGACATCCTAATCTTACACCTGGATTATTGCAATAACTTATTGGTGAGTCTGCCTGCCTATAGCTGCTCATCCCTCTAATACCTCTTCCATTAAATTACTAAAATGATTTTCCTAAATCAAGATGTGATCATGTCATTCCCCCCCCCCAATGTAATAAACACCAATGGCTTCTTATTGCCTCCTGAAATAAATATAAAGTGATGCTAAAATGTGTTGACTATTGGTGAAGAGATTTGGGAATTAAGGATTAACTTTCTTGGGATTATTTCATCAAGTTATTTCCACATTAGGGCTTTTGGTATTTTTAGATTAGATCATGGGAGCAGCTGAAATTCTGTTGTTTCATGTTCATAATTCTTATTTTGGAGAGGTTTAAATTCCATGAAGTTTGGAGAAAATGTCTAAACCTCCATATTATTTTTCATGGTGCTATTGAAATGATTATGTATACCTGTCATCAGAAGGGGTTACATTTTTTAATAGAGTTGCTATGAATCCTTAAATCTCAGGATCACCACTTAGATAAATAAGGGATTAGGTAATGCAATTCAAAATTCCTAAAAGGAACCTAACTTCATTCCAAAATCACCAGGCCTCTAAATTGTATTTATCAGGGTATATTTGTTTATGCACACAATTACATGAGTCATTGCTTCTTTATTATCTGGCTAGGGACATAAAAATACTTTTTTTCTAAGCAGAGGCCCCACTGATGTTGTAAGAATTATATACATTGATCAAGGAAAGTAATGTGTCTTAAAATGTCTTCTTAAAAGTTTTTCATCTTAGGCATCTAAAGACTCTAAAGTAAAACTAAAGGATTTTCAGTATAATCTCTTTTTTGTTTCCAATTTCGTGAAGTTTTAATATATTTATCTAAGTAAAATAGATATCAGTTGCCCTTGAAACTATACCAAATATCTGGGCATAATTCAGAACCACTGGCAGTATGTATTAATAGGAGAGACTAATTCAGAGAAATTTCCAAATTCTCATAATGCTTTATCTAGATGAGAGCTTTGTAGCAAATCTGGTAAAGAAATTCTTGTTCCTAACTTCATACAAAAAGTCAATGAAAATTCTATATATTTTAAATTGAATTGTTCCACATTTAAAGCAGAATATTCCTTAGTGTTATGCTGATTAGAAAATATTCACTTTGGAGAATCTGATTCTATCATATTTTTGAATCACATCCTTTGATAAATTAAGCTAATTTTTTTGTGTTATAATTGAGTAAAGTTTTAGCAGGGATGAGCATCAGTGGCCAGCAGGAAATACATGTATTTTGAGCCCTAGAGGCCTGAATTCATATAAAATTTCATTTATAAATGAAATAAACTAGAGCATTTTAATCTAGTTCCTTATCATTTGGTGACTATTAATGAAAATTTATTCAGATATTAAATAGATCAAGATAGAGTAATTATTTATGAACCTATGTGGAAATAAAGATTACTTTCAATGTGTTCATATCTCATCAATAACATAATCCTTCATTTCCTATTTACTAGCTACTTTTGATAAAAGCATAAAACTTTTGTCTAGCTGTTGTGCTATAATATAAAAGTCCTCGATTTCCCGTAAACATTGATATTCTAAAAAATAAAACAAAACAAAACGAAAAAACTCTTGGCAACTCTTGGACCTGGAATCAAGAGGGACACCTTTCATACTTGGCTTTGTCATTTATTATCTTTGTAATTCACTGGGGAGCTAGGTTGCATAATATGTAGAGTACTGGGCCTGCAGTCAGGGATATATGAGTTCAAATGTGACCTCAGACCCTCTGTTTACCTTAATTTTCTCATCTGTAAAATGAACTGGAGAAGGAAATGGCAAACCAGTCCTGTATCTTTGCCAACAAAATTCTAAATGGGGTCATGAAGGGTCAGGCAGGACTGAAATGATTGGACAAAAGAGATTATAAACACATGCAGAATAACAACTAATTTCATTTTCTTTTTGGAATAGTTAGGTGTCACAAAGGTTAGATTGCCAGGCTTGGAGTCAAGAAGATTTCTCTTCCCAGATTAAAATCTGACCTCAAAATATGACTAGCTGTGTGACTCTTGGAAAATCACTTAATTCTGTTGCCTCAGTTTCCTTAACTTTAAAATGAGTTGGAGAAGGAAATGGCAAATAACTCCACTATCTTGGCCAAGAATACCTCAAAGCAGGCTTGTAAAATGTTAGACATGGTTAAAAGAAATGCCTAAATAATAACCCAGGGAAAATTAACAAGTCACCATGAGTCTTTTTCCTCATTTATAAAATAAGAAAAAGGTGACCTGCATAATATAATATAACATAATGCATAGAATTCTAGACTTTGATGGAGAAAGTTATATTCAAATCCTACTTTGGATACTTAGGAATAATTTGAGTATACAGAAGTCTCAATCTCTGAATTTCAGTTTATTTACCTTGCCCATAATAGAGATAAAATTTTCTCACTTTTGTAAGTCTCAAATGAGATTAAGAATGTTAAGAATTTTGTAATATTGTGAAGACTCTAAATATCAAAAGTAAAAATAACATAATCATTATGACAACAGCACAATTTTAATTAAAAAAACTTTTATATAAATATATTTACATGACAATAATGAGCAGTTAAGTGATAGAACGGATAGAGCATTGGACTTGGAGTCAAGAAGACTCATCTTCCTGAGTTCATCCCCTTCCCTGAGACACACACTAGCTTTGTGACCCCAAACAAATCACTTAATTACTGTTTGTCTCAGTTTCCTTATCTGCATATTGAGCAAGAGAAGGCAATGGAAAATCAGTTCAACATCTTAGAAAGGAAATCTCCAAATGAATTCACAAAAAAATCAGATGACTGAAAACAATAATAGTAACATCTGGAAATTGGTGATCCTGAGATCATAATTAAACTCAGAAAACTGAGTCTTCCCAACTTAAAGCCTATAACCTGGTTCTTTCTTGACTTTTCATTCTCTTTGTACCTTACTCCCTTGTACCAAACTCTATAATCCAGTGAAACTGACCTCTTTGCAGTTCTTCACAAGAGATGCTTAATATTCTGATTCTATACATCATTACTGGCTGTCCCAATGTCTATAATTTGATCCCATATCATTTCTTTCTCAGTGTTTCCTTTGAATTCCAGCTAAAATCTCATCTTCTGCAAGAAGCCTTTCCCAGTGCTTACCTTCCATTATAATTTCTATATATTCCTTATTTGTATCAGATGCTTACACATTATCACCTCCCCATATTGTGAGTTCCTTGAAAATAGCATACTTTTTAAATCTGTATTTGTATCCTCAATGCTTTGCCCAGTGTCTGGCACATAGTAGGTTCTTAAAATGATATATTTACTTGACAGAATATATAGTGGGAAATTCCCAAATTGGATAATAATATCATAAGCATTATTTGAATTGAGATAATGACAATTGGAGATAATGACACATCAGTGCTAAAAAAGAGTTATGGAAGTTATTTTTTGTTACATATTAAAAGATTCTGTTCTGTATTCTCAATAGGTTACCTCTTAGTGAATTGACAAAAAAAATCTATCCTATCATTGAAATGCCTCTTAAAAGACTTACCTAAGGTTTCAGCAAAATGTGAAATAATGGCTTAAGGAGATTACCTTTCAAAGTCACATTCTAAATGGCAAAATATCAAAGTATCTCAAGCAGCAATATTTATATAAAACTGTGTCAGCTGAAAATATTTATCTATAGTTACTGGGGGATTTCTTTTTGGTTCCATTTTACAGGTGGCTAACCACAGAGGAAATATATTGGAGTCTAACAGCCTTGTACAGATAACTGTATCTTCAGAGAATGATTATCACTGTATTAAAAAACACAAACATATGGACAGAACCAAGATCACAGGGAAGAGGAAGTATCTCAGTTGAACTCTCCCAACATTCTGCTCCAAATAACTTTAAAAATCATGGCCTTGGCCAAGAGGGCAGATAGAAGCCAGGTAATGTCTTAAATTCTCCTGACTTTACCTCAGAACTAACATGAACCAAACCTCTTAACAGAATTTAGATGTACAAAACCCAGAGAAGAACCTCGATGAAGAACATCTAACAAAAAGTTCTATGTCAGGGAACAGTGGATGAGCTAGAGGCAGAGAGCAGAGATACAGCCCAGGGGAGGTGGAGTGAGGCCCAAGTACTACCCTGACTATAGCAGTGGAGGTTTGCTGGGTGCATGGCAGCAGGGAGAGCTTCAGTGCTGAAGTGTTTATTGTGTGGGATGAGAGACGTCCAGTGTAGTAGTTAGACTTAGATCTGGTCACTTTGGCTGCTCTGGTAGACCAGTGCCAGGAGCTCCCATGTTTTTAGCAGAGTCCTGAAATTTCCAGTTGAGTCCCCTCTATCCCCCATTTCTGTGGGAGAAAGTGATTCTTCCCAGAACAAATGCAGTAACAGTTCCTCTCCCCATGCCTCCAGGCTCATGTGTGGGCAAGCAGATCTCAAATGCTGTGAGGATTAAAGCAATTATCTATATAGACCAAGGGCCAAACCCACTTTGCTCAAGGAAAACCCAGATCCTGCTATGCTCCACCTGCCCCCACCCCAGGCCTAGGGAGTGAGTTACTAATCAAGTTCACAGATATTCCAGAGAAAGCCCCTTACACCCCCTGTTGGTTGGGCCACTGGAAGTTCCTAAGTCCTGTGAGCAAAGTCTCTAGGGATTTCAAAACCAAAGGTCTGAGAACAAGTCTCCCCCCTAACACAAGATCCTAGGAAAATGAAGAAAAGTCATAGTTAAGGGGGATCCATTTAAATGCATATTGAAGACAAGAATCCTAACTCAGAGAGAATGAGGACTTCAGAGGAGAATATGAATTGGTCAGAAAGACTTCTTGGAAGAGATCAGGAAGGTGTTTAAAAGTCAACTGAAAAAATTGAGAAAAGAAATGCAAGAGAAAATTAACACTTTGCAATAGAAAATTATCATCTTGCAGCAAGAACACTAAAATAATTGGACAAGACCAAAAAGAAAATAATTCTCTCAAAAATACAATTAGGGAAATGGAAAACTTCTTCAAAATAGAACTGACTAATTGGAAAAGGCATTGCAAAAGGTAATTGAATAAAATTCTCTTTAAAAAGTTTGGAATCTTTGGAAACCAATGACTTCATGAGACAATGAGAATCTGTAAAATAAAACAAAAAACCCTCAAAAAGGGAAGAAAATGTAAAATACTTCATCAGCAAAATAACTAACTTGGAGAACAGATCTAGAAGAGACAACATAAGAATCATTGGGCTTCCTGAAAACATTTAGGAGGAATCATACTTCAAGATATAGTGGAGGAGAATTGTCCTGATATCATGGAAGAAGAGGGAAAAAATAGTTACTGAAAGAATACATCAATCCCCTCATATAAAGGATCCCAAAATTAAGCACCAAAAAATATTGTTGCCAAATTCCAGAACTATCAGAATAAATGAAAATCCTGTAAGCAGCAAAAAAGAACCAATTTAAATACAAAGGAGCCACATTAAATATTGCACAGGACCTGGCTACATCAACATTAAGGGAATGAAGGGCTTTGTATTTGATATTCCAAACAACAAGGGAACTTGTAATACAGCCAAGAATTCACCATCCAGCAAAACTGAGCCTTTTCTTCCAGGGGGAAAAGATGAACATTTAATAAAAGAGGAGACTTCCAACTTTTCCTGATGAAAAGACCAGAGCTACATAGAAAATTAGGACTTCAAACAGCAAACTCAAGGGATCTATGGAAAGGTAAAAAAAGGGAAAAGAAAATATAATAAGTGTTATATAGTAAGATGAAACTGGCTATATACATTCCTAGGAGAAAGATTCTCATAACTCTTGAGAATTGGAATTCCATTACAGAGAATATTCTAAGCCAAAGGTAATGGACATGCATGACTTTTTTTGTGACTCATAGAATGATTTAAGATTAATAGCTCACATTCTCAGTTGAGTATAAAAATTTATACAAATCTACATGGAAAGGGCATGGGGAAAGAGAAAGATAAAAAAGGAGGGACTGATGAAAGGAAAGGCAAAGTTCAAAGTGAAAATAAACTGAAAGTTAAGTTTTAAAAGGAAAGTCAAAGGGGGAAAAGGGGGAAAATGTTGGTGAGGAGGAATAAGAGGAAAGGAAAGAGAAAAACATAAATGAAGAAAGATAGCCTAGAGGGAAATACAGAGAGAGTAATTTTAACTGTAAATGTGAATGGCCTTAAAAGAGAAATGGACAGCATAATGGATTAAAAACAAGAATCCTACTATAAATTGTTTGCAAGAAAAAATATTTGAAGTGGAGAGAGACATACAGGGTAAATGTGAAAGATTCAAGAAAATTATATTATGCTTCAGCTGAAGTAAAAAAAAAATATCAACAGTAGTGATCCTAATCTCAGATAAAGTAAAAGCAAAACTTGTTCTCATTAAAAGGGATAAGGAAGGAAACTACTTCTTCTTAAAAGGCACCATTGGTAATGAAGCTATGTCATTACAAATAACGTATGCACCCAGTGCTATAGCATCCAAATTTATAGAGGAAAAGCTGAGAGAATTACAAAGAGACATAGACCACAAAACTTTTATAATGTGAGAACTCAATCTCCCTTTCTCAGAACTAGAGGTCTTAGAAAATTTAGATATGATAGACTTCCAGAGAAAACATAATGGGCATAGAAAAGAATCTTGACAGTATATGGCACATATACAAAAATTGACCATATAGTAGGGCATAAAGACCATATAATCAAATGAAGAAAGGCAGAAATAATAAATATACACTTATCAGACCATGAAGCAATAAAAGTTATTTCTAATAAAGGATCATAGAAAGATAAAGCAAGAAATAATCAGAAATTAAATGACTAGCTTAAATGATGGGTGAATCAAAAAAGCAAATAAGAGAAATAATCAAAAATTATATCCAAGAAAATGATAATAATGAGGAATCATACTAAGATATATGGGAGGCATACAAGGCACTTTTGAGGGGAAGTTGTATGTCTCCAAATATCTATATGAATTAAATAAAGAAAGAAGAATTCACTGAATTGAGTATGCAACTAAAAAGCTAGAAAAAGAAGACATTAAAGACCCTTAATTAAATACCAGATTTGAAATTCTGAAAATCAAGGGAGAGATTAAAAAAAATTGAAAGCAAGTATACCATTGATTTCATAAAGAAAACTAAGTTGGTTTTATGAAAAAGCCAATAAAATACCAAAGTACCTTTGGTTAAATCTTATTAAAAAACAAAGAAGATAACCCCACTACCAGTATCAAAAATGAAAAGAATGAACGAACCACCAGCGATGAAAAAGTTACAGGTAATTTGGAGTTACTTTGCTGAACTATATGCCAGTAAACTCAATAGCCTGAATGAAAAGGATGAATATTTACAAAAGTAAAAATTGCTCAGATTAACAGGAGATAAATTACTTAAGTAATCCTATTTCAAAAAAAGAAATTGAAGAAACCATCAATAAAACTGCTCATCCATTCAGATTTAAAGGTTAATTCTATCAAACATTTAAGGAACAATTAATTCCTATTCTACATGAACTTTTTAAAAACATAGTAGAGGAAGGAGTTCTGCCAACTGTTTTTATGATACCAACATGCTGCTGATATCTAAAGGAAGAAACAAAACAAAGAAAGTGAATGCAAAAATATTAAATAGAATTTTAGCAATGAGACTACAAGTTACTACTAGGATAATATATAATGAACAGATAGGATTTATACCAGGCAAGCAAGGATGGTGCAACATTAGGAAAACACACCACAAAATCGAACATATCAGTAGTAAAATCAACAGAAATCGTATGATTATCTCAATAGATGCCAAAAGAGTCTTTGATAAAATACAGCATCCATTCCTAATAAAAACAATGGAAAGTTTAGGAATAAATGAAAATTCCCTAAAAATAATAAAGAGTATCTCTCTAAAAACATCAACAAATAATTTATGTAATTAGAACAAACTTGGAGCATTTCCAATAAAATCAGGGGTGAAATAAGGATGCCCTTTATTAGAATTACTATAAGAGAAGAAAAAGAATGTGATAGAATCAGAATTAGCAATGAAAAAGCAAACTTTCACTCTTTGTAGATGATTTGATGGTATACTTAGAAACCTGAGAAAATCATCTCAAAGACTCCTTCAAACAATGAAAGAATTCAGCTAAGTAACAAGATATAAAGCAAACTCTCCTAAATCATATGTAAACAAAAAGTCCAAGGAGAAGAGATAGAAAGAGAAATTTAATTTAAAATAACTATAACAACTTAAATACTTGGGAATTTACCTCCCAAGACAAACCCCAAAACTCTATGAACACAACTATAAAGCACTTATAACGTAAATAAAGTCAGATCTAAATAATTGGAAAAATGTCAAATGCTCATGGTTAGGTTGAGCTAATACAATAAAAATGACAAGTCTACCCAAATTAAATTACTTATTCAGTGCCATACAAATCAAACTATCAAACAACTATCTTACCAAACTAGAAAAAATAATAATCAAATTCATCTGGAGCAACAAAATGTTGAGTAGCAAAGGGAACTGATGAAAAAAAATGTAGAGGAAGGTGGCCTAGTTCTACCAGATCTAAAACTGTACTATAAAGCAGCAGTCATAAAAACTATCTGGTACAGGTTAAGAAATAGAATATGAATCAATGGATTAGGATAAGTTCAAAAGAAGTCTCAGTAAAGGCCTACAAGAATATACTATTTGACAAAACCCAAAGACATCAGCTTCTGAGATAAGAACTCAGTATTTGACAAAAATTGTTGGAAAAACTGGAAAACAGTATGATAAAAATGAGGCATAGATCCAAATCTCACAACCCAAAGAAAATAATGTCAAAATGGGTAAAGTATTTAGATATAAAGAATGACACCATAGAAAAATTAAGAGACCAAGAAATACTCTATTCATCAGATCTATGAAAAGGGGGTAAATTTTTGAACAAACAAGAATTATAGCAACATATAAACTGAAATTGAATGATTTTGTTTATATTATATTGAATTAATTAACTTTTTTCACTAATAAAATCAATGATGCCAAAATTAGAAGGAAAGCAGAGACATGGGAAAGAATCTTCACAACTAGGAGTTCTGATAAATTTCTCATTTCTAAAATATATAGAGAATTGCACAAAATTTATAATTTCTCAAATCATTCCTCAATTTATAAATGGCAAGGGATTTGAATGGACAGTTTTCAAATGAAGAAATAAAGCTATATTTAATCAAAAGAAAAAGTGCTCCTAATCATTATTGCTTAAAGAAATGCAAAATAAAACAACAATGAGGTATCAACTCATACCTATCAAAATGGCAAAGATGAGAAAAAGAAAAATGATCAATGTTGGAGATGTTGTAGCAGGACTGCAGTATCGATGAATTGCTGGTGGAGTTATGAATGGATCCAACCTTTCTAGAGAGCAATATGGAACTATGCCCAAAGAGTAGTAAAACTGTGCATACCCTTTGATCCAACAATTCCAATTCTAGGATTCTATCCAGAATAAATAATGAAAGCAAAAGTAAAAGTCCTACATGTTCCAAAATATTCATAGCAACATTTTTTTGTAGTGGCACAGAATTGGAAATTGTTGGAATGTCCACTGATTGGAAATGGCTAAACAATTTGTGGTACATGAATATTATGGATTATTATTGTGCTATAAGAAACCATAAATGGTAAGACTCTAGAGAAGCATGGAATGGGATCTGATGCTGAGAGAAGGGAATAGAACCATGGGAACAATGTACACATTGACAAAATTATGAGATGAACAACCCTGATAGAAGCAGAACTTCTCAGCCATTCAGAAATCTAGGACAACTGTATTAAACTGGCTATGGACTATGTTATCTCTACCCAGAGGAAGGAAAACAGTACAAAACAAACATACCAAAAAAAAAAAACCCTAACCCTTTATAATCTGATGAACAGCTTATAAAAATTATCTCTTATGTATCTCTTTACCTTTAATCGTAATTACCCATACCAAAAATAACTAATCTGTATGGACAGTAAAGGGACAGGAGGATGGAGGAGAGTGACAGGTGTAAATTACATCACATGGAAAGGTACACTGGACCTACTGAAATAGAGAGGTAGAAGGGAGGAGGTAAAAGCCACCTGAATCATCCTTGTTAGAATGGGCTCACAGAAGAAGTAACACACACACATACAGATGTTCAGTTAAGTTTAGAAACTTATATTACCTTCCAATTATCAAGAGTATATATGGACACCTTCTGGCCATGATGGTGGAGAGAAGACAGGCACTGTGCTCTGCTCCTGGTTCCCTGCAAAAATAACATGAAAGAAATCTCTTAACAGAAATTCGATCCACAAAACCCAGAAAAAGAAGATAGGAGAACATGTATCAATAAGGTATATCTTCATGGGACTGTAGGTAAACTGGAAATGAAGAGGAGAGAGACAGTGCAGGGGAAGCATCAGGGTGAACCTAGTGCACTGGCCTTAGTCTGAGAAACTTTAGTGAATGGTGGTCCAAGAACCAACTTTAGACAAGGAAAAATTTGGCCATCTGGCGGGGGGGGGGGGGGGGGGGGGGAGACTATGGTGACTCCCAGTTGACAGGAGGGTGTGTTCCAGTATAGAGAGTTGTAGAGCACACTTGGAAAATGACCAGCTGAGAAAGGGACCTGAACTCCATCTGGTTTTTTTATAGCATTCTTCCCAGAATGAAAGGTAAATGCTACAACATACCCTCAGGCTCAGGTGTGGGCAACAGAGTTCATTCATCTGAAAGGGAGATTAACTCCCTCCCCCAGGACCCAGCCCATTGTTCAAGGTCAATTCATACCTTGCTCCCCTCCTCATTCCCTCCTCACTCCCCCCAGGATTAAGGAGGGGGGCCTCAAATGCTCCAAAGAAAGCAACCAACAGGTCCTACTGGTTGGCCCACATGGAATTACTAAACCAAGTGAGGAAAGCCTCAAGGGTCTTCAAAAGCAAACCTATGAGAGCCAGCCCCTCCATCAAAACAAGATCCTAGGAAAATGAAGAAAAGCCAAAAGTACCAGGGCAGGGATGGGGGGAGTGGCACATGGAGAAATACTTAGAAGAAACAGATTCAAACCCTCAGAGGAGAATTTAGAATTTCTAGTTTGGTATTTAATTGGGGGCTTTTAATTTGTTTTTTTCCTCTTATTTTCTGAAGTTGCATATTTAGTTTGTTGATTTCCTCTTTCTCTAATTTATTCTTATAAGCATTTAAAGATATAATATAATCCCCTGACAGTCACCTTGAGTGCATCCCATAGGTTTGGTTTGTTGTTTCATTATCTAGGATGAAATAATTAATCCTTTCTATAATTTGTTGTCTGATCCACTCACTCTTTATTTAGTTTCTAATTAGTTCTGTGTCTACATCTCCCTCACCCAATATTGCATATGAATTTTATTGTATTATGAACTGAGAAATATGTATTCTCTATTTCTGTCTTTCTGCAATTGATCATTAGGTTTTTATGTCCTAGTACATGGTCAATTTTTGTGTAAGTGCCATATACTGCAGGAAAGAAAGCATATTCCTTTCTATCCCCATTCAATTTCTTCCATAAGTCTATCATGTCTAGGTTTTGTAAAAATCTATTTACCTCAACTTCCTCCTTGTTTATTTTATGATTCAATTTATCTAAATCTGAGTGTGTGAGGTTGAGGTCTCCCACTAATAGAGTTTTGCTGTCTATGTTTTCCTGTAGTTCTTTCAACTTTTCCTCTAAGAATTTGGGTGCTATCACATAGGGTACATATGTATTTAGTATTGAAATTATTTTATTGCCTATGGTACCTTTTAGGATGATATAGTTTCCTTCTTTATCTCTTTTAACACTATCTATTCTACAGTGGCTTTGTATGAGATAAGGATTGTTACCCCTGCTTTTTTCACTTCAGTTGAAGCATGTGGTTCTCACCTCCTCCATTTTTCCTCTCGGTTGCAATAGGTCCTTTGTACCTCTTAATGTAATGAGATTTACCCCATTCAATCTCTTCAATCCTCCTGTCTCATCACTGTCCCACTTTTCAAGGAATTTTTGTTTTTAAATCATTCTATCTGAGTCACAGAGAAGTTCTGAGTGTCCATTACTTCTGGCTAAGAATATTCTCTGTAATAGAGTTATAGTTCTCAGGAGTTATGAGAATCTTCCTCCCAGGTGGAGATATAGTCAGTTTCATCTTATTGGATGACAGTTTTTATTTCTTTACCCTTTTTTTAACCTTTTCATGTATCTCTTGAATCTCCTGTTTGGGACGTCCAAATTTTCTATTTAGCTCTGGTCTTTTCATTAGAATATGTTGGAAGTTGCCCTTTTCATTAAATGTCCATCTTTCCCCCTGGAAGAAAAGGCTCAACTTTGCTGGATAGTGATTTCTTGGCTGCATTCCACACTCCCTTGTTCTTTGGAATATCTCCTTCCAGTCCCTTCTATCCCTCAATGTTGATGCAGCCAGGTCTTTGGTGTTCCATACTGTGGCTCCTTGGTATTTAAATTGTTTCTTTCTAGCTGCTTGTAGGATTTTCTATATGATCTGATAATTCTGGAATTTGGCCTCAGCATTCCTTGGTGTTTTCAGTTTAGGATCCCTTTCTGGAGGGAATTGATATATTCTTTTAAGAACTATTTTTCCCTCTGGTTCCATGATATCAGGGCAGTTTTCCTTCACTTAATCCTGTAATATTAAGTCCAGCCTTTTTATCTCTTCAATGTTTTCAGGAAGACCTGTAATTCTCAGGTTGTCCCTTCTCAAGCTATTCTTGAGGTCTGGTTTTACAGATGAGGTACTTGACATTTTCTTCTTTTTCTTATCTTTTGGTTTTGTTTACCTAGATATTGGTGCCTTATGATGTCATTAGTTTCCTCACATTCCATTTTTATTTTAGAGAAGAATTTTCTTCATTTAACTTTTGCAATTCTTTTTCCAATTGGCCATTCTATTTTTGAAGGAGTTTTCCATTCACCCAAGTGTAGCTTTCAGAGGATTATTTTCTTTTTGTATTTTTCCAGTTGAATTTTCTAAGGATTTGTTTTGTTGTTGTGATATGTTAATTTTCTCTTGCAACATGTTAATTTTCTATTGAGTTTCATTTCCCAATTTTCGAAACTGATTTTAAAACTCTTTCCTGTTTACTTCAAGTAAGTCTTTTGGGAGTGGAGATCAATTTGTTTTCTTCTTGGAAGTTCTAGGTCTCTCTGGGTTTGAATCTGTTACTTGTAAGTATTTCTCCATGGGCCCCTCTTTTTTGATGGACTTTCTTCATTTTTCTAGAATCTTGTGTTGGAGGAGGGGCTAGCTCTTAGAGGTTTGCTTTAGAAAATGCTAGAGGCTTTGTTGACTTGCTTTAGTAATTCCAAATGGGCTGTCCAGTAGTGGGGTGCTGGTTGCTTTCTCTGGAGTGTTTGATGCCCTCTCCCTAATTCTTTAGGGGGTCAGGTGGGCAGCAGGGTCTGAGTTGACCTCAAACAATGGTCTGGGCCCTGGAGGAGGAAGTTAATCTCCCTTTCAGTTTAGGGAGCTCTGCTGCTCACACCTGAGCCTGGGGGAGTAGAGGGGTGGTTACAGTTTGTACTGCAAAGAGTGCTCTGATAAATCTATGGATCTCAGTTTCCACACCCAGCTGGTCAATTTACAGTCATCCTTTGAAACACTCTGTGCTGGAACTTGCCCTCCTGTACAACTGGGACTCACCAGACCCCTGTCCCACCAGTCAATGATTCTGTGGCTAAAGGTGGTACTCAAACCTGCCACTCAACAAAGCCTCCAGTGTGTTAGGTCCTCTGGATTCACCCAACTGCTGTCCCTGTATTAGTCCTCTCCTCTCTGCTCCTGGTTCACCACAATCCCTTGAGACAGACCTTGTTGGTAGGTCTTCTTCTCCTAGCTTTTTTCCCTGTGTTTTGTATATAGAATTTCTGTTAAGAGGTTTCTTTCATGTTGCTTTTGAGGGGAAACCAGGAGAACCTAACACAGTCCTGTCTTTTCTCTTCCATCTTGGCTGGAAGAGAGTTCTATGTGTTTCACTAGGGTTTCTGGGTTAGAACTTTGCCTTCCAAGATAGTTTTTGGAACCTCACCACTGGTTTGCTGTATTGCTGTCCTACTGACCTGGGACCTGAACTACTCTGTGGCTAAGAGTCTCTTAGTGCTTCCCAACATTCTTGTTTCTGCTGAATTATTCTGTCCTTTATTCATGAGAGACTGACCTTTTCTGAAATACTTTTATGATATCTTGAATTGAAAACTTGTTAAACTCTCCTTTATTATGAGGTCTGTAACTTTTGGTTCTGTTTAGAGGTTTCATTAGCAGTTGTTTGGGAAGAGCTTTAGGAGCTTTCTAGCTTCACTCCACCATCTTGGTTCCTTCCAGTGTTTTCTTCATGTAGATTCCTAGTCAGTCTCTTCCCCCCACAGATCTCTCTTCTCAACCCTCTATGTTGGCTTGTTTCTGTTTCTCCATAATTGAATTTGAGATAGTATTTTAAAATGGCTTGAAGGGGAATGTTGGAAGAGATCAGCTGAGAGAAAAAGAAAAAGTGTGCTTCAGTCTATATTCAGATATTATCAGCTCTGTCTCTGGGATGGATCACATTTTTTTTATCATAAATCCACTACTTCATAAAGCTACTACTTCATACATAAAGCTACTTCAGTATTTTTTTCCACACCATTGCTATTGTTAACTGTATTTCCCCTCTACTCTATTTGTCCCCACTACCATTTATTTTATTTTATGTCTACTTTTATCCTGTCCCTCCTCAAAAATGTGTTGTATATGACTACCCTCTTCCATGATCTTCCCTCTCTTCTGTCACCCACATCCTCCTGCTCCCCTGTCCCCTTTCTCCCATCCCTTTCCTCTCCTTTTTCCTCTAGGGTATGATATATTTCCATACACTATTGAGTGTATGTATGCATTTTATTTCATCTCTGAGTCACTTATGATGGGAATGAAAGCTCACTCATTCCCCCTCACCCCATCCCACCTTCCACTCCATTGCAAAAGATTTTTCTTGACTCTTTTACATGAAATAACTTAGTGCATTCTATCTCTTCTTTTCTCCCAGTACATTCCTTTCTCCACCCATTGACTCCATCTTTATAATAGGTTACACCTTCACATTCAGCTTCCTCCCATGAATTGTCTACATATGTACTCCTTCCAAATGCTCTAATTGTTGAGAAAGTTCATATGATATATCAGTATCTTCTTCCCATGTAGGAATAATAGCAATTCAATATCATTAAGTCTCATAATTTGACCTTCCTATCCACCCACAATGTGCTTCATTTGTGTATTGTACTTGTAAATCAAATTTTCTGTTCTGAGAGTTGCTAGGTGGCACAGTGGACAGAGCACCGGCCCTGGAGTCAGGAGTAGTTGAGTTCAAATCTGACTTTAGACACTTAATAATTACCTAGCTGCATGACATTGGGCAAGTCAAACCCATTGCCTTGCAAAAACCAAAAATAAAAAAAAAATATTTTCTGTTCTGCTCTGGTCATTTCAACAGGAAAGTTTGAAAATCCCTTATTTCATTTAATGTCCATCTTTTCTGCAGAAAGAGATTGTTTAGTTTGCTGGGCAGATGATTCTTGGTTATAATCCAAGGTCTTTTGCCTTCTTGAATATCATATACTAAGCCCAATGAGCTCTTAATGTAGAAGCTGCTAAATCTTGTGTAAACCTGACTGTAGCTCTACAACATTTGAATTGTTTATTTCTTTTTGTGATATTTTCTCTTTGACTTGGGACTTTTGGAATTTGGTTATAATATTCCTGGGAGATTTTTTTGGGGGGGGAATCTTTTTTGTAGGTGCTCAGTGGATTCCTTCAAATACTATTTTACCCTCTGCTTCTAGGATATCAGGGCAACTTTCCTGTAGAATTTCTTTAAAAATGAAACCTGGGGTCTTCTCCTAATCAAGACTTTCTAGCCAAATAATTTTTAAATTATCTCTCCTGGATCTGATTTCCAGTTGTTTCCCAATGAGCTATTTCACATTTTCTCCTAGTTTTTTATTCTTTTGGTTTTGTTTTATTATTTTTTTTTATTTCTCACGAAGTCAGTAGCTTCCCTTAACTCCATTCTACATTTGAAGGAGTTATTTCCTTCAGATAACCTTTTTTAAGTCTCCTTTTCCACCTGGCCAATTCTACTTTTAATGGTATTCTTCCCCTCATTGACACTTTGAACTCTTTTCTCCAGTTGACCTGTACTGGTTTTAAAATGTTATTTTCTTTGATATTGTTTTGTATCTCTTTTACCAAGCTGCTGACTTGGTTTTCATGTTTTTCCTACATTACTCTAATTTCTCTTCCCAATTTTTTCTCTACTTCCTTTACTTGATTTTCAAAATCTTTTTTGAACTCTTCTATAGCCTGACCAATTCCTATTTTCTCATAAGCTTTGGATACAGAAGCTTTGACTTTGTCATCTTCTGAGTATGAATTTTGAACCTCCATGGGATCAAAGTAGTTGTCTATGGTCAGTTCCTTTTTTTCCCTATTGTTTACCATTTCCCCAGCATATGACCTTATTTTTTTTTGTACTTTCAAAGCTATTGAGTATTTTGGGGACTTCTTCCTGAGGATCATAATTTCTTCAATGACGTTTGAGAAGCTATGACTGCTTTCCTGGTCTGTGCTCTGGTCTGCAGATGACCACAGGCACTTCCCTCTGTCCTGAAGCTATGAGGAGGGTCCTTACTTCACTAGGGAAATATGGGGTCCCAGATTGTGACCTGAATCTGAGCTTGGGTAGAACCACAGAGTCCTACCAGAGGGAGAACCAAGAGACCTCAACATCTCTCCCAAACCCTTTACTGTCAGTGGGCTGAGTGCTGGGTGGTTCTGAAGACCTATTTCTGTTTTCCAGGGCAGGAGTGTACTGATACCTGAACTGCACTGGGCTCTGTGCTCACTCTTGTGTGGCAGAGCTTTCCTCCTGATGTTCTGAGTTATCTTGGTAATCCTAAGGGTGAGAGGTGAGGAAACAGCTCTTATTTCTATGGACCCAGGACACTTAGGGATCCAGGAGCCTCTTGGGCTGTTCCTGGAAGATCAGGGCTGGGTTTTTTCCTTCTCTGTATCACTGCTTCTTAGGCTGTGCTGTGACCTTTTCCAGCCCTGGTTGTGGTGGAACACAATGCTTCTGTTAATCTTCTAAGTTGTCTTGAACCAGGACATTGTTTCAGGCAGCCTTTCTATGAATTCTGCCCCTCTAGAATTTGGTAAGAGTCAAAATTTTAACATTTGAAGTGTTCAGGGGAAGAACTTCTGGGCATTCCTGCTTCCATTCTGCCATCCTGGCTCTGCACTGCCTCCCCCCGACAAGAGTATTTTATAAATCATTTAAAGAACAAGTATTTTTAATACCATATAAATTATATTTAAAATTAGGCAAAGAAGGGTTATATCAAATTCTTTTTATGATTCAAATATAATGCTGAATTCTATAACGGGAAAAGCAAATTCAGAGAAATTTTTTTACATTAATGTATTTATTTTCATTGATATGCACATGTATATTTCTTAGTTACAAGATTTCCTTCCATCTTCCCTTCCCAGCCATCTCCCCTCAGCAATGAACAGTCAGGTTAGCATTGTACATACATATTTTGATAAATATGTTTACAGATTAGTAATTTTAGGTATGAGGAATTAGGATTAGTGAAAAGAGATACATAAGAGATAATTTTTATAGTGTTTATCAGATTTTGAAGGGTTGGCTTTTTTGTGACCTTTATTTTGTTTTGTTTTTCTTTCTCTGGATGGGGTTAATATAGTCCATGGACTGCTGAGAGGAGCTGGTTACATCCAGGTTGTTCAAATCACAGTGTTGTTGTTAATTTGTACATTGATCTCTTGGTTCTAGTCCCTTTTCTCAGCATAGTGTCCTATAAGTCATTCCATGCTTCTCTAGATTCTGACCATTTATGGTTTCTTATAGAATAAAGGAATTCCATATTATTCATATACCATAACATACCATAACTTGTTTAGCTATTCCCCAATTGTTGGGCATTCCCTCAATTTCCCATTGTTTGCCACTACCAAAAGAACAACTATTAATATTTTGGAACTCTTGATATGTTTTCCATTTTTTATGAATTCTTCTGGATATAGACCTAGAATTAGAATTGCTTGGTCAAAGGTCATGATCAGTGTTATTACTCCTTGGGCATAATTCCATATTGTTCTCCAGAAACTCTAGCAACAATGCATCAACATCCCAATCCTCTCACAACTTCTCCAACATTGAACATTTCCCCTTTTTCTCATCTTGACCAATCTGATGAGAGGATACCTTATTGTCTTTTTAATATGAATTTCTCTTATCAATAATGACTTGGTCCATTTTTTCATATATATAACTTTAATTTCTTCATTTGAAAACTGTCTATTTGTCTTTGCCTTTGACTATTTGTCAACTGGGGAATAACTTGTGATCTTATAAATTTGATGCAATTCTCTATATATTTTAGAAATTAGACCTTTATCAGAACTACTGGTTTGGAAAATTGTTTCCCAGCTTTCTGCAATTACTTCTAATTCTGGCAGCATTGATTTTATTAGTACAAAACATTTTTAATTCAATATAGTCAAAATCATTCTTTTCCCATTTATAATGTGCTCTAATACTTATTTGGTCATAAATTGAACCCCTTTCCATAAATCTTAAAGATAGAGTATTTCTTGGTCTATTAATTTATCTATGGTATCAATCTTTAGGTCTAAATCAAGTACCCATTTTGACCTTATTTTGATATAGGGTGTGATATGTGGATCTATGCCTCATTTTTGCAATATTATTTTCCAGTTTTCCCAACAATTTTTGTCAAACAGTGAGTTCGTATCCCAGAAGCTAATGTCTTTGGGTTTCCCAAATAGCAGATTGCTACAGTCATTTACTGCTACCTCTTTAAAACATATCCTAATCCTCTGATCCATTGCTCTATTTCTTAACCAAAACCAGGTAGTTTTGATGACTGCCACTTTATAGTTTTAGATCTCATAGAGCTAGGTAACTTTCTTTACATTTTTTCATAAAATCAGAAATTAAACTTTAGATCAATTTGTCTATTGAACATACATGCAAAAAATATAAATAAATAAAATACTATCAAAGATATTATAAAAATTTATCACTAAGATCATGTGAGATTAGTTCAGGAATCCAATATTAAGGATAAATCAACATAAATGACCAAATCAATATCAATACCACTGGAAATTATGTGATTATTTCAATCAATGTGGAAAAAAGCTTTTGACAAAAAAACTATATTCATTCTCTTATAGAAAACACTAAAAGCAGGCAGCTAGGTGGTGCAATGGATAGAACACTAGCCTTAGAGTCAGAAGTACCTGATTTCAAATCTGACCTCAGACACTTAATATTTACCTAGCTGTATGACCTTGGGCAAGTCACTTATCCCCTTTGCCTTGCAATTTACCTTACCTTGAATTTACCTTAAAATGACATATACTATCTATTTAAAACCACCAGCAAACATTATCTGCAGTCAAGATAAGCCAAAATTCTTCCCAACAAGATCAGGGGTAAAGTACCCCTGATCTTGTTGGGAAGAATTATTCAGTATTTTATTTGTTAAGCTTTAATGATAAGAAAAAAATTATAGAAATTGCAATAGGCAATGAGTAAATGAATTGTTATTCCTTGCAGATGTTATGATGATATAGTTAGAGAATCCTAAAGAATCAAGAAATTCACAACATCAGTAAAATTATAAAATAAAGAATAAACTCATATAAATAACAGCAATCTCTTTATATCACCAACAAATTTTAGTAGTAACAAATAGAAATTAAGAGTAAGTAAATATAATAGCAAAATAATAAGAAAAATCAATTTCATGTAAAATTACTGCAGACAACATAAAATTTTGGGGAAGGTACCTGCCAAGACAATCTAAGGAACCATATGAACATATTACAAACATTTTTCACACAAATTAAGTCAGATGTAAAAAGAAATGGTGAAATGTTAATTTCCGATAGGTAGTCTAAACCAATATCATAAAAATGACAACTCTACCTAAGTTAATTGATTCATTCTGTCACTTTCCAATCAAATTAATAAATACTTATTTTATAGAGCTAGAAAACTGATAACAAAATTCATCTTAATAAACAAAAGGTCAAGCATATCTATGGAATTATTGGGGGATAAGGGGAAGGATGATGGTCTAATAGTTCCTAAATTCTAACTATATCTCAAAGTTATAATCATGATAATACTAAGAAATAAAATTTTGGTTTCATGGAATAAGTTAGGTATGCACAACAGTAGCAAATGATCATGGACATCTAGTGTTTGATAAACCCAAAAAATCTAAGCTTTGGGGACAAGAACTCAAGTTTTGATAAAAATCACTAGAAAAGTTGGAAAGCAATTTAACAGACATCAAGCAATATCTCAAACATCATATATCAAGGTAATGTCAAAAATGCATACATGATTTAGACACAAAAGATGATATTTTAAACAAATTAGGAGAGTAAACAAATTAGGGGTATTTTACAAGCCATTTCAATGGATAATGAAAAATTATGACAAAATGAGATCAAAAGGCTCACAAAAAGTAAAAGCAATAATTTTGATTATGTAGAATTAAAAATTTTATACAAATAAAACCAAAGGCAATCAAGATTAAAAGGAAACTGGGAAAGTGAGAAAAAATTTCATAGTAAATTTCTTTAATACTCATTTCTCATACATAAAGGGGTCTGAATCAGATTTTTAAAAAATATGAGTCCCCAGTTGACAAAAGGACAAAATATATGAACAGGAAATTTTTACATGAATAAATAAAATGCAATCATTTTCACATAAAAATGTTCTGCATCACCATTATGATTAGAGAAAACCAGATGAAAAGAACTCTGAACTTCCATCTTACACAAATCAGATTGACTACTAAGAAAGAAAGGGAAAATGATAAAGGTTGAAAGAAATGCTTTGTAAGGATGGTTTCAGAAGAATCTGAGCTAATGTAAAATGAAGTGAATAGAAACAAGAGAACATTATACATTGTAACACCACCATTGTAAGGATAATCAACTGTAAAGACTTAGTTATTCAGTTCAATACATTAATTCAAGACAATTGCTAAAGATTTATAAGGAAGAATCCTATCCACTTTCAGAAATAAAACTGATGGAGTCTCAGTGCAGATTGAAACACAATTTTTTCACTTTATTTTCTTGCCTCTAACTTTTGCAACATTGCTAATATAGAAATATATTTTGCATGATTTCACACATATAATTGATATCTCAGTTTTCCTTCTCAGTGGGTAAGGAAGGAAAGTGAGAATTCAGAATTTTAAAAATGTTTTAAAAATTGTATTTTTTCAATAAATATATTCCATGAAATTTGCATTTAAGGCATTTTGCATCTTGTGACCTGCATCATCTATCTGTCATAAGTTTCTAAATTTAGAAATAACACTTTTCACATGTGTAATATCATTATGTTCATTAATTCAATTTTATAGTATTAAAAATGTTTCCACCACAACTACAGTCATTAGCCTTGCAAATTAATAAGCTTTGTTGTTCAAGTATTGTTAAAAGATAAAACTCTTTGTTTGATTGCCATGTAGCTCAGTCTCTTTTCAACACCTTTCTCATCCAGTGTACTGAATTATTTTAATTAATTGTTTTATTAAATTATTTTAGCTGATAAACTGAAATATAAAGAAAAATGACTAGTTAGTATCTGATTTCAAAATGTCTTTAAAATTTCAACTGTGTGATTGACAGAGGCATGATATATTTCAGGCAAAGCCATAATGAGGATAAAATGATGAGGTTGCTCCAATGCATAGAACAGCTGTAGGGTATCTCTTTTTTATCTCAGTGATGCTCTTTAACTTTGTGTCTTCTGAGTACTCTAGGTAAATTCCTTTGCATTTCCTTGATACTTTGCATTATTTTCCCAGCGGAATTCCTCCTTAGCATGGCCCCTAAATCCTTTTTTCAGCTGTATTGACCAACTCATTTTACCTTGGTGCATTGTTTTTAATTCTAAGATGAAGAAAAATGCACATTGATCCTGGTCAGAACAGTATGATCCCTATCCATGTTATTATTGGGTATTATTGGGTAAATATATCATTCTTTTCACAGTGTGACTATATCCCAAAGAGGTTTGAGTTCTGTATCTTGATTACATTATGAGACTCAAAGTCAATGTTTGATTTGAAGACCTTCTTATATCTCTGGTAGGCTTCTTTTCTTTTCTTTCTTCTATTTTATTGGCTTTTTATTAAAGATTTTATTTATTTTGAGTTTTAGAATTTTTTTGCCAATCTTACTTCCCTCCTCCCACCCCACCCCCCACAGAAAGCAATTTGTCAGTCTTTACTTTGTTTCCGTGTTGTACATTGATCCAAGTTGAATGTGATGAGAGAGAAATCATATCCTTAAGGAAGAAACAAAAAAGTATAAGAGATAACAAGATCAGTCAATAAGATATCTGTTTTTTTCCTAAATTAAAGGGAATAGTTCTTGAACTTTATTCAAACTCCACAGCTCTTTATCTGGACATAGATGGTATTCTCCATTGCAGACAGCCCAAAATTGTCCCTCATTGTTGCACTGATGGAATGAGCAAGTCCATCAAGGTTGATCATCACCCCCATGCTTCTGTTAGGGTATACAGTGTTTTTTCTGGTTCTGCTCATCTCACTCAGCAGCAGTTCATGTAAATCTCTCCAGGTTTCCTTGAATTCCCATCCCTCCTCGTTTCTAATAGAACAATAGTGTTCCATGACATACATATATCTGGCAGGCTTTTTACAAGATTAATTCTGCTCAGATCTATTTCCTACCCAGTAAAATTCTACCAGGTATCAACCTTATGGAATCTGAAACCTCCTCACAAAGTCTGGAATAATACATGTCATAAGGACTTCTATCTTCTCTTTATTCCTGAATCCTATACTTGCCCCAGGCACAAAAATTTTGTACCTGATTTCAATTTTGCGCGAATTATTTGTATCTATCAACTTGAAGGAACAAAATTGTGTATGCACATTGACTAAATCAAGAAAGTTCCTACTCACCTTTAAGTTTAGAGGCTTAATTTCCCCCTTCAGCTAGAAAAACAAGTCTTAAAGAAGATGGTGGATTAAGGTTAAGGAAACATTTATAAAAATCTATGCTAGGTGTCTATGTTCAGTAAATTTTAGAGTCCATTTACATATTTGGGTAGCTTGGTGTGGTGTGGTGGATAGAGTGCAAGGCTTGAAGTCAGGAAGACTTTTTATCCTTAATATAAATCTTGCCTCAGATACTTCTAGTTATTTGACCCTGAACAGTTTTTCATTCCCTATAAAATGAGCTGGGGGAGGAAATTTCAAGCCATTCCATGACCTTTTCCAAGAATAACCTAAAAAGAGACACGAAAAGTTGGACACACCTGAAAATGACTGAACAGCAACAATTAGACATTCAGATTCAGGCAAAGACAAGTTCAATGGAATAATATAATGACAAAATTTTAATCAAATAAATATTTCTGCCCATTAAAAATGGAACCAGCGGATCTGTGGTTAACACAACATTTACTAAGTTTAAAAAAAAACAGTGTAGTAAACAACTCCTACAAAATGGTTTTCAATATAAAAGGAGCTTTGGAGAACTCTTCTAAAATAGACATGAGGATATGGAGATCTTTTTTTTTTTCACATGTAATTTAGTTAAACTTGCACAATAACTGTGAATCTTGGAGAAGGGAAAGGGAATCTTTGGGAAAGTGGGGCTTGGAAAATCAAGCAGGGAAAATATTGGAGATGGCTCTTGATTTGCTATCATAAATTTTCAGATGATAATTAGCCTAAATCAATATTTTAGCTGCCTTCATTCTTAAAATGGTTATTAGCAATATAGGAACTCATGATAAAAAAGAAAGTTTATTTAGTAAAAAGGATCCTTATGAAACTAGAATGAGAAGGTAGAACTTATAGTGACTAGAAACATTGAATGAAATTTGTTCAATGACATTTTGAGTCAAAATACTGACATTTTCCAAAAGTCATCAGAAACAAGTAATATAAAGTTCTGGGCCTGGAGTCAAGGAAGATAGCAATTGGTATCTTGTCTTTGACTATAACTTGCTAGCTCTATAAACTTGACTTTAACTATCTTGAACAACTCACAAACTAAATGTAAGTCTATTATGCACAAATGTTTCTTATTGTTGTGATTTTGTAAAGCTCATCAATCTTTTTTTTTCTGAAACTACTCCCCATTTTAGCCTAGATTGTATATACTTTACATATAATATTATCTGCATTCCTATGATTCATATTTGTTTTCACTTTATAGTACATGATATATCCAGGTAACATTTCCATCTATTTTAGTTCCTATTATAGACTGAACTAAATGAGAACAGTGACTAAATCTTATTTTTATTTATATTCACCACAGTACCTACTCCATCTCCCAATTCTAAGAATTTTTACAGGGTATTCTCCAGCTTCAGTTGCTTCCTTTTCTTTTTTTAAGTCTCCATGGTTCCATTAATTCCTTCAAGTCTCAGCTAAAATTCCACCTTCTTGAAGCTTTTTCTCCTTCCTCCTTTTTAGTGCCATTTCTCAACTATTATCTCTAGTTTATTTTGTGCATAACTTGATTATCAACAGTTTTATGCACATTGTTTTCCCAATTGGATGGTGAGCTCCTTGAGAGCAGTTTTGAATTTAAGTGCTCCCAGTGCTTAGTTCAGTACCAACATGTTGGAATATTTAATCCCCCATCCAATACAATATGAGCTCCTAGAGACCAAGATCTATTTTGTTTTCTCTTTGTATCCCAGACTAGTTTGATGATATGGTGTATGTCACAGTGGTCTTTTTTAATTGAAAGACAACTCTTCTTGGTTGTAGGGACAAACAGAATTATGCAAAAATAATGACAAATTAATTTCTTAAATTTGTAGTGTACTCCTTTAATCCTCTTATCATCCTGGTCTCTCTCTTTTTGATGTATTTCATCTTCCCATTTCTAAAGGATCTAAACTCAAAACTTTATTTTGGGGGGAGGGGAGGGAGTTTGGAGAGAAGATATAAATTCACCTAAGTTATTAGATGAAGTTACTTCACAGCTATATTTTATTCAGAGTTTTCTATCATGTAACCAGGGACTAGCTATAATATTCAAGGTTGAATCTCATAAATGACGAGTAGAAAATTTCTATTCTGTAGAAACTTTATTTTCAAGATTAGAAGTTTAAAAATGCAATTACATCTTGTTTTTGCAACCTTTAGGTCCATAATATCAGCAAATGATATTTCATAGAGAAAAGGGATGATGGAGTCTAAAAAAGAAAAAGCAAATTGAGTGAAGCCTATATTTCTAATGAACTAATGAATTTCTAGTTGAAATGGCTTCCAAGGAATATCAATAAACAACCTATCTGTGAAGGAAATAGAGGAAATTATAGGTTTAACTTATGAAATTACTATGTTGCTCTACTAATTATATAGTCTAATTTTACTCAATAGATTTCACTAGTTTTTTACAGAAATCTAAATTCCAAAATAACATTATTCTAGATGACATGCATGGAAGTAGATACCATAAGTTCCTTGAGTATTAGTTTTATTACACAACTCAGGAAGTCATTCTTTATAAGGCATTTGTAAAAGCAAAAATTCCTGATACCTTGATATTTAAATTAGGCATCCTAAAATACATATATATATATATATATATATATATATATATATATATAGAGAGAGAGAGAGAGAGAGAGAGAGAGGAGTGTATGTGTTTGTGTATATGTGTGTAGCAATTTTAATTACCTGAATTTTGTTACAAGAATCATATTCCTACATTACCATTACCATCTAAATATGCTTCTAAAATGAGATTTTTAATCGGATTAAAAGACATATATAAATAAAAATCTCATGCAAAATAGCCTGATAAAAAGAATAAGAGTTTCACTGTATCAGAAAGCCAAAAGGTAAAAAAAAATAATAATTTGTGGTTCAAGAAATCAGATAAGATACATGGAAGAAGTGATCTTTGAATTAGGAATTAATATGAAGACAGCATTTCAATTGCTGTTGATCAGGATATTTAGTTATTTAATCATTAAGATTGGTATAAGCAAAAGCAGAGGAATAGATTGTAGATCAGATATGGAAAGCCTTTCATGAGTCTAATAGTGTTCATTTCTTATTCTGGTTCATCTAATAATTAAACTGCAACCTCTTGTATTTTAGGATATGTTTATTCAATTTTATTTTCCTCAGTGTTATGAAAATATAGACTTTTTTTGGTAATTTTTTTTGCAAGGGAACGGGGTTAAGTGGCTTGCCCAAAGCCACACAGCTAGGTAATTATTACGTGTTATAGTCAGAATTGGGCTCTCTGCAGTAGTGATTGAATATCTAGCAATTCATTTCAAGAAAGAAACCCATTATGTGGTAACTTTATTTTGCCAGGTGATATTCAGAATCTTCCTAAGACAATTGAAATGGAAGTGATTCAGTTTCCTGGAATGATAGTGGTATACTACTCACCTTTCACAGGCATAGAACAATGAGGTCAGCAAAACAGCTATGTAGACTTTTAATTTAGTAGGTAGTCTAATGACTCTTGTTTTTCACATTTTCCTTTGCAGACGTCCAAACACTGAATTAGTTCCAGCAAGGCATGCCTCAACCTCTTCATCTAATTTTGCTATCATTGACAGTATATTGTCAAGGTAAATGAACTTATCCACATACTTAAATTTTTTCCATTTGTTGTACCCAAAGGTTCCACATATAGCTTGTGTAATACTGGTTAGTGAATAAAGTTTGCTTTATTGATTTTAATTGTTAAGTCTAAATTAGCACAATCAATAGAGAATTCACCCATACTTTGCTTTATTTCATCCCCAGAAGGTGCATTTAGTGAGCAAATATAGAAATACATGAGAGATTTTAGTCCTGTGAACATCTGCTGAAACTATCAAAATCAGAACAAAAATAATTTCTGTCTTTAATAAAAATTTCCTTCTTTAATAACTAGTTATTATAGGGGAAAAAAGAATTTTCACAGGAAATGATGACTTCAAATTTGAATATATGAGAGAAAAAAAGATATGTGTTTAGTTTAATGTGTACCCTCAACTTTAGGTAAGCAGATTTCAAATGGCTAAGTAGAATCATAAATAGATACCTATGTTATAATCTTCTACAATGGAAAATAGCTCAAGAAGAGGGATTTCAAAAATGAAATTTGAAATAGAAAAAGAAAATTCTTATAAGGAAGAAAACTTTAGCAAGAAATCAATGTGAGATTTCGATTTTCTAGAAAACAGGTTCACAGTAGAAATGGAAACACAGGTAAATAATAGGGGATGAATTTTATTAAAAGCAAGATCTACTCCTACAAAATGTGAAGTACTAAATTAACTCTAAAAAAGCTAAGATTTTGCTTGTTTGTTTTTGGTAAAGGGAAGAGTAAAGAAATGATAGACTACTGCAAACATCAGTAGAGTTATGATAAAAGAAAGCTAAATCTGCCTTAATGTTATTTTACGTATGATTTTTCTGTGAAGGGTAATGATCTTTGGATTAGAATGAAAAGAGCAAAAATGGTTAAAAGATATTAGATATCCAATATAAATGGAGAAAAAGTAAGAGCTTCCTTTGATGATTGCACACCAGATAATTGCACACCAGACCCAGATGAATTTATTCCTGGCAACTGAATGAACTGATGAATATAGCTTCTGAAGCATTTTCTCTGAGCTTTGGAACTTGATGGAGAATGGGAAAGGAAATATATCACATGAAAAAGACACCATTCCTCATATTTATTTTTTTCCCAGTTTGTGAAAGATTTTATTTATTTTGAGTTATACAAATTTACCCCTATTCTTGCTTCCCTCCCCCCCACCCCCACAGAAGGCAGTTTATTAGTCTTTACATTGTTTCCATGGTATGCACTGATCTAAGTTGAATGTGATGAGAGAGAAATCATATCCTTAAGGGAGAAAAATAAAGTAGAAGAGATAGCAAAATTGCATAATAAAATAATGGGTTTTTCCTCTAAATTGAAGGTAATAGTCTTTGGTCTATGTTCAAACTCCACAATTCTTTCTCTGGATGCAGATGGTATTCTCCATCACAGATAACCCAAAATTGTCCCTGATTGTTGCCCTGATGGAATGAGCAAGTCCATCAAGGATGATGATCACCCCCCCCCATTGCTGTTAGGGTTCACAATGTTTTTCTGGTTCTTCTCATCTCACTCAACATCAGTTCATGCAAATCCTTCTATGCTTCCCTGAATTCCCATCCCTCCTGGTTTCTTTCTTTTTTTTGATCAATAAGACTCTATACATTACTAAAATATTCTTGTTTAAGAGAAAGCATTATACTCCCTCCCCTACAAAAATACAGAACCTGATGAGAGATAAAGTAAAAGAAAGAGAAAAGATGTATTTCAGTCTGTGTTCTAATACCATCATCCCTGTCTCAGGTGGATCACATTCTTTATCATAAGTCCATAACAGAAGTTACTTCCATATTTTTCCGAAGTTGTTGCTGATTGCAATTCCTCCATCCATTCCTCCCCACTACCATGTATTATATTTTCTCTCTCCTTTAACTCTGTCCCTCTTCTAAAATGTGCTGTAGGGTAGCTGAGTGGCACAGCAGACAGAGCACTGGCCCTGGGGCTAAGAGGCCCCAAGCCCCATACCACCCCAGAGACCAGCAACCACCTAGCCCCATGGTCCCAGACAAGCCACTGGATCCCAGCACCTTGCAAAAAGTAAATAAGGAAATGGCTTATATCTGACTATTCTCTCCTGTGATTTACCCTCTCTATCACCCCACCCACTTCCCCCTATCCCCCTTCTCTCTTTTTTAATCTAGAAGTCTATACCCTATTGAGTGTGTATGATATTTCCTCTCTAAATCATTTCTGATGAGAGTGAAGTTTCCCTCATCCCCCTTTGCCTTCCCCCTTACATATCATTGCAAAAAGTTCATTGCAAAAAAATCTTTTATATGAAATGTCTTAGCCAATTCCACCTCTCCTTTCTCTTCTTCCCAGAACATTTCCCTTTCATTCATTGACTCCATCTTTACAATATATTATATCTTCAGATTCAGCTCTCTCCTGTGCCTCATCTATAAAAGCTGCTTCTACCTGCTCTATTAAATGAGATGGTTCATATAAGTATAATCAGTATCATTTTTCTATTCCGGAATACATGCAGTTCATCATCATAAAGTCCTCATAATTTACCCTTCTCCTCCACTCTCTATGCTTCACCTGGGTCCTGTATTTGAAAGTCAAACTTTCTGTTCAGCTCTGGTTGTTTCAGCAGGAACATTTGCAATTTCCCTGTTTCATTGAAAGTCCACCTTTTCCCCTGGAAGAGGATGTTCAGTTTTGCTGGGTAGTTGATTCTCATTTGCATTTCAAACTCTTTTGTTCCAGAATATTATATCCCAATCCCTTTGAGCCCTTAATGAGTTTGTTGCTAAGTCCTGTGTGATCTTGACTGCAACTCTGTGATATTTGAATTGTGTCCTTCTGGCTGTTTGTAATATTTTCTCTTTGATTTTGGATTTCTGGAACTTGTCTCTAATATTTATTGGGGGGGGGGGTTTGGATCTCTTTCTGGGGAAGATCAGTGGATTCTCTCAATTTCTATTTTGCCCTTTGCTCCTATGATATCAGGGCAATCTTCCTATAGAGATCCTTTAAAAATGAGGTCAAGACTCTTTTCCTGATCATGACTTTCAGGTACCCCAAGAAATTTTAAGTTATCTTTCCTGAATCTGTGTTCCAGATCAGTTGTTTTTTCAAAGAGATATTTCACATTTGCTTCTAATTTTTCATTCTTTTGTTCTTGAAGTTTGGTGTCTTGATTTCTCATAAAGACATATAAAGACATATTTCTCATAAAGACTCATAAAGTCATCAGCTTCCTTTAGCTCCATTATACATTTGATGTTTTCTTCAGAGAGCTTTCTTATCTCCTTTTCCATATGACCAATTCTGCTTTTTAAAGCATTCTTATCCTCAACTTTTTTAACTATTTTATCCATTTGACCTAAGCTGATTTTTTTGACATGTTATTTTTCTTCTTTTTTGTATCTCCTTGATTAAGCTGCTGACTTTGTTTTCATGTTTTTCCTGCACCTCTCTCATTTCTTTTCCAAGTTTATCTCCTGTCTCCCTTACTTGATTTTCAAAATCCTTTTTGCACTCTGTCATAAACTAAGCCCAATTTCCATTTTTCATGGAGTCTTTAGATGCTTGTACTTCCTCATCTTCATATTGAGTATTTTGATTCTCCTTGGGATCATGGACCAAGTATTTTTCAGTCTTCTGATTCCTTTATTCCCCTGATTACTCAGTTCCCCAGGTGCTTCCTGAGCTTTTGAGTTTTATTGGGACATCCCCACAAAGACCTCAGTGTGTGAGGCTCTGACCAATCTCCTGGTCTGTGAATGACCACAAATGCTCCCCTCTGCTATGGGGATGAGATGGGGGGGGGTGCCTGTTCTATGGGGGGCTTAGACTGTGATCAGGATCTGAATGTGGTCAGAGCCCCAGAGTCCTGTTCCAGGGACAGAGGAAAGACCTTGGAAGCCTCCCTCCACTCCCTTACCTTCAGTGGGCTGAGTACTCGGGGCACAGCTGCCTGGAGGCTCCTACTTGCTGACTCCACAGAGGGCCTGCTTGTGTTTCCTGGATCTAGGCTGTGGGCCACAGGATGGCTTTGCTGAGTACACTGATGCTGTGACCATGCTCAGGACCTGGTCTTCATGCTCATTCTGGCAGAGGTCTCCCTGCTGATCTTCCAAATTGTGCTTGGTTCTGCCTGGGGTGCAGGTTAGGAAACTGCTTCTGCTGCTTGGAGCCATGCATCCAGGCACCCTGGGACTGTTCCCTGGAGGTTGAAGTTTCTTCACTCTGGAAGGGGGGGCCGCTCTAACCCTGTGGAAAAGAGTTTTTCCACTATTTTCCAGATTACCTTGGACTGAAGAACTGCCTCACTGGATCTTGCTGTGAGTTCTGTCTTTATAAAATTTAGAGTCATAATTTTAATATTTTTGAAATATTTTGGAGAGAGCAACTAGGACAGGCTCTTTTCCTGCCACTATCTTGGCTCCACCCCCTCTATTCCTCATATTTCTAAAAATATTCTATATCATTATGCAAATTTGAAAGTTCTATGAAGTTTCAATATTATTAATATATTGTACAGTTTTACAAATAAAATCCAGAAGTATTTATTGAATTCCTCTTATGTATCAGTTATTGTGCTATGCACTAGGAAAGAAACATTCCCTCTCCCCCCAACAACAATAACCAAAAAACAATCAGTTACTGCTCTCAAGGAGGGTATATTTTGATGGGTTAAAACAACACATACAATGAAGAGTGAATTCAAAATATGTAAAAATGAAAAAGAAAATGTAAATATAAAGCAATTTAGAAACTGAGATACAGATCATTACACAGGAAAAATTATGAAAGGCTTCATGTAGGTTTGAAGGAAGCACTTTCACTAAAAAAGAAGTAAACAAAGGACAACTGTATAATGTGCAATATATTTGAATAAGCAGAATAAGCTATTCTACATCAAGCCATACATAGAATTAAATGCAAAAAGATACATAATGCAAGTGCATGTTCTCTAAGTTCTAATTGTCCCATGAGTCACATGGACAAATGCCAAATTTGTAATCAGTTGTTGCCCAATTCAAACTTACCCTTACACACCATGCCATTTTCATGGGAATCTACTTCAAGTTTGATTTTAAACCATTGAGAAAAAGGGCACTAATAATGTTTAAATTAGTTATTGGATATATTCCATTTTTCTTATTGGGTAAACTTAATTCTTATTCTGTGGACACCATGAGTAATATAATGAGGTAAGATGTTTAAACAATGCAGAGAAAAGCATGTCCTTTGTATTTTATTTCTGTCTCATTTACTTCTGTGAAATTTTCATATTTAAAATAAATAATTCACATTCTTTGTGGATGTAGATTTTTCTCATCACATTAAGAGCAACCCTTATAAAACTCTTCTAAGCATTGCCTTTTAAAATTTACATATCTTTTTAAAAGTTTCAGAAGACTCCTTGCAAGGCTCTGTTATATTGATCATGGTCATGCTTAACAATTCACCAGAAAATAATCTAGAGATGAACAATCACCATGCTGGAATGAGTCTTCAAACTAATTTTTAACATTTTTTTTTACTTGTGGATTTACAAAACTATCAAAGCTTTCTTTATAAAGTGAAAAAATGCTCTGAGAAATGGATCATAGATTTTGATCATTGTGATAAAAGAAACAGATTGAAAGTTTAGCTTATCCAATCAATTCTGTCAAAATTTTTTCATTATGGGAAAAAAGACATTTGGTCAAAAAAAAATTTCAACAGCAACTTGTTTCCTAGTCCTAAAAGTGTTTTTCTGGCTTCTACTCAGTATTACCAGTCATACCTGACTTAGAGTTCAAGCATATGATTGAATGGTGATTTATAAAATTGATGGACAATGAACCATACTCATAGACAGTTGAGTGAAGAGATGGCAAAGCACCCTCTTGATAACCTACCTGAGGCATTGAAAACATGACAAAATCTTGTCCAATTAATTTGAAAAATGAAAAAAAATCAATAAATTTATATCAGGCACATCAGTTTTAATGATTGTACATTGCTGTGAAGTAGAGTAAATAAATTTGATAATAATAATAATAATAGGTCATATAAAATAGTGCTATATAAAATAGCACTTTAAAGTTAAAGCATTTTCCACATATACATGACTCTTTGTAGTGCTTTTCCTTTTTTTCTTTTCTAAATTGTATTTGGTTTCTGATGCAGATTATCTGCTATGAGCTGTTTCAGGGATGCTGTTAAGATGTCAATAGAAATATAGAAATTTCAAATCTTCTGAATACTTTAAGATGTACAAACACCTTCTCAGATCAAAATAATGGGAAGAGAGAGGAAAATAAAGTTAAGACCAGTTCTGAGGTGATCTCCCTAAGAATTTATTCTGATTGGTGGTTCTCTTCTCCCAGTTGTCTTAGTCCTAAATAACTCAATGGTTTTATATAAGTCCATAAAAGGTTTGATCAAATCCCTCAGCTATTCTGAACAACTATCTTATCAAACCATGTGTAGGCTTGTTCAAACACCATGATTAATCTATGCTTTTTCATCTTCTGAGGCATGTATATGATTTAAATTGGGTAAGGTGATTCTGATATCACTTCTACACTTAATTATGGATCTGTACTATATTCCTTCCTTCCTTCTACCACATATGCTCTATCACAGGCTAGAAAAGAATGAAATTGATGAGATGCCCTATCCAACTCTATTCTTATAGAATCTTTTTCTATGGAGCCCTAATAACAACAAGATAGAGCAAGTTCCTCGCAATTACTTCTCAGTCCTTCCCTACAATATTCCTTTAAACCCTGATGCTTTTTTTCATTCTTTTCTGTTTCAAAATCAGATGTTTTAAATCAGAGATGTCTACCACATGACATAAACACCTTGGAGTGTGACCCAAATCAGATTAAAGTGTAATTGGGAAATATTTGACAAAATAAATGTAAATTTACTAGAACATATATAATAATTATATATGGCTTTCTAAGATAATATGCAGCCCATTGGGATCTTTATGCATATTTTAATGACCCTTGATTCTACATGAGTATAATACCACTGGCCAAACTTATTTGATCATCATGATGTAACAATATTTTGTTCACTTTTAGCCTCTATAGCCCCTTTAAAAAAGGAATTCTGTTAAATATACAGTAATAAATACTGCATCTCTAGTTAAAATACCATAAAATAGCAATGGAAAGTTTAAATATATTGCATGTGTGACCAGAAATACAAGATATTTTTTTTTCCTTTTTTAGTTTCCATGTGGTGAGAATCAGAAGAAAAACAGAATGAATAGAAATTTTTGGAAAGAAAATATATTGGGGTTTAGGTTCATTACATTATCAACAAAATGGGGGTGTCTAGGTGACAAAGTGGATAGATCACCGGTCCTGGAGTCAGGAGTACCTGAGTTCAAATCTAACCTCAGACACTTAATAATTACCTAGGTGTATGGTCTTGGGCAAGCCACTTAACCCCATTGCCTTGCAAAAAACCTAAAAAAAAATGAAAAAAATCAATAAAGTGTGAGAGAATCTTATCATTAAAGTCTATCTCCTTTCACTGTTGATAAACAAGGAAAAACAAAGACATGCCCATACTTCACAGTTTGAAATAGCATCTGTTGTCAGAGAATGATGTTATCATTTAAATTCATTTACTTATTTTAATTTATTTTTCAATTTGTGAGAGGTAGTTCTTTCTATTGCAGTTATTTTAGAATGAAATGGTTGTGATTGTTTTCTAAAGTTTTCCTTAAAGTGTTAATTGTAATGCTACTAAAATTAATGAAGTGGAAAGTTTATTGATTTAGGTGTAAAGTTTCATACTAATAACCATCCACAACAACTGGATAAATGATTTGAATATATGTTCAAATGATCTGCCCCGTATCTTAGTAAATTATCACCTCCCCAACAAATTAAAATTATTCCCAAGGAAACTCTGTACATTAAGATAGCTATAATACATAATATAGTTTTATATAGAAATGCTTTTAAATTTTCCATTCCCAGTACATCATATGAGTTACTGCATTAGGCCTTGGATCAGGAAAAAGAGAAATGAGATCTTATCAGGAACATTCTCTAGTGACTAAAAGAAACAACTATTCCTTGTAAAATTTGTAATATCTTTCTAACAATCTATTCATTTATCTCTGATTTTGAGTGATTTTGAGGTAATAGAATTGAGGATATTCAAGAGAGAGATTGAGACAGAGACAGAGAGAGACAGAGAGACAGAGAGACAGAGAGAGACAGAGATAGAGAGGCAGAGTTTGAGTTGTGAGGAGTGCACTGTGTTTGGTACTGGATGAAGAAAGGGGAAGTTTGATCTCCACCTTGTAGCTAATTTTAGAGATTATCATAACCAGTAATTACATCACAGAAGCCCTGAGGTCAGAAGTCCAAACACATAGCACCACTTTACAGAACTAAGACTCATAAAAAGAAAGTGATAAAGGTAGACTCACATAACTTCTGTGGCTTAGAGCTAGGTTTCCTGATGTTGTCCTGTGGTCTTCCTTCTGACTTCCCTTCCTTCTCTAACTTCTGTCCTCATTGGGCTGTATATTATTTTGACTCAAAATGATCTATGATTTAAAAAAAGTATTCTAAGGCAAAGAAAACTGAATTTGTGATCAGAAGATATGGGATAATGTCCTAACTCTGAGGTTTGGTTCCCTCACTTCCTAGTTGATGTCCACAGATTAGTCAATTAATTATTCTGAGCTTGAGTTTCTTTGTCTTTAAAAAGATGATAATTTTTAAACTTCCTATACGTTATCTCTAGAGTACTAAATCCATAGGGAACATCAAGGAAAGACTCTTTCATTTTACAGATGAGGAAACTGAGATTCTCAGTTGCTTAAAAATTACATGAGGTCATATAGAAAGTGTTTGGGTTAGAATTTAAATATAATTTTTCAGACTACAAAGCAAGGATATTTTCCCACTATATTAAAAGCTTTTAAAATTATATAAATCTCTTCTTTAAAGTTTCAGTTTATGTGCTATCACATTGGAATGCAAACTCTTTGAGAGTAGGAACTGTTTTGGTAACTTGTATTTCTTTCTACAGCACTTAAAAATATATCTGATAAATGTTAAATAAAATTTCATTTTATTAAATAATTTTATTATTAAATAAATTTTATTAAATAATTCAAATAAATTAAATTAAAAATAAATTAAATAATTTATTAAATTTTATTATTAAATAACTTGGTATAAATGAGGCTATTATAATTATGAGAGTCTATGTGATTTGGTTGATAGTCATCAAAACAAAAGTCAGTTCCTCCCTTTCTATAATATATGCTAGCTAAGCAATCTTTGACAAATCAATAACATATTTATATTCTTTATATGATGCTTTTGAAACCTATATCACTTAAAACTTAAGAAAACAAAAACAAAACCCACAAAACTGATATTATAAGAACTTTCTTTAGAAAGTCTATTGACTTGGGGCACCTAGGTAGCATAGTGGATAGAGAACTAGGCAAGGAGTCAGGAGGACCTGAGTTCAAATCTAACCCCAGACACTTGACATTTACTACACACACACACACACACACACACACACACACACAGAGGTATATGTTTATGTATTAAATTGCAATTGTTCATTATTTCTAAATCTATGACACAGTTCCACACTTATATACCACCAATAAGTACAGTCAAATGAAGACAATATTGTTTTTTAAAATATGCCACCACCCCAATATGCTCAGCAACAACTAAAATAAAGTGATCTACTTTTTTCATGATAATTTAAGCTCATTATGGTTCTTTCCAGCTTTAATCTCATTAGCAGCTTTTCACATGAAGTTAAATATAGCTTCCAAATTAAAGAGATTATATTCAACAACTCCTAGTGATCATTTCATGTGCATGGAATGAAATCATGTTGCATTGCTCTATCAAAGTCAAGGTGTTGCAAGACTCTATTAAAATAATCTGTGTATAGTACTTTAGAAACTTTAAAATTCATTATTAATGCATATTTATGGTGTTATTATAAGTATTGTTATTATTCTATAGTCATCAGACTTCCAATCTGTAAAGATTTAATTTCTTTATGACACACATTTACTGAAACTTAAACTGAATTAACATTTTTGTAAGCCTGGATAATCAACCAAAAAAAATTCTGATCTGTCAGGATTACCAATTTCTGAAATACAAATGCTAATACTGACACTTTAAGAATTGACTCTTAAAACCTGATTAAAGCTGATTCCAGCATATTTCTAAACAAAAACATATTAAATAGATTATTTTAAATATTATCTGTTTCTCAAATCATTCCAAAATGTTATTTATTTATAATAAATGAACAGTTCTTAATATATACCAAGAATGGATTGAAGCTGATTGATTTAAAGCTTCATTTTGATTAAGGAAAGCAATATTCATGAATTTTTGGTTATCCACCAAGCAAGCACCTTTGGACAGTTAAGTGGCATGATGAATAGAGTGCCAGGTCTAGAGTCAGGAAAACTCGTCTTGAATTCAACTCTGGACTTAGACAATACAGCTCTATGACTTTGAATAAGTCACTTAGCCCTTTGTGTCCATGTTTACTCATTTACAAAATGACTTGGAGAAGGAAATGGCAAAGTATCTTTGCCAAAAAGCATCAAATGGGGTAACAAGAATCAGATATAACTGAACAACAAATGGGTCATAGTGCATAAAGTTAAGAAAGATATGACTCTGAATGTATTCATTACTTTGTTCTTGGTTCTTGCAGAGGACCAAGGGAGATGGCTTGACTTAATTGTGGATTGGATTAAATGAGGCAGTGCTGTACAAAATCATCAGCCTCAGATTCATTAAATGACTAATTGGAGTCTTAAAATCAAAGCTGCATGAAACAATACATATAAAACATTTGATATATACTCTAAACAGTATTAATGACCATTTCCAGAGCCATAACTGATCTCTGAAGTATCTTCACACAAATATAATACTAAAGGAAAGTTTGGTAGCTAGGACACCTGTATGAATTCTTCCTTTTCCAAAAGGAGAAAAAAAATATTGATGGTCATTCTTAAAGAAAATGCTAAGGTGTTAAAATCTTAAAAAAATATCTCAAGAAGAAATAAATAGGACTTTCTTGGAAAGAGTGGAGGGAGATATATGTTTGTTTATTCTTCAGGCTTATAAGACAGATTTTTATAATAACACTTCATTATTTCATTATTTTTCTTGACATTTTTGATGGAAGCAGTGCTTATATTGCTTTCATGGACCTCCTCAGGAAACTCTACATTGCTTGTTATAAGCTTCCTTTGATTATTTCAATTTCATTTTTTCTTACATGTCAGTAATATTCATGAATTATAATTTATTTAGCCATTCCACAATCAATGACTATTTAGATAGTTGTTAATTCTTTACTATACAAAAATATTGCTATAAATATTTTGGCATATATGGTAATTGTCTTTCATTGAAAGAATGTTATGCAAACTTTTACTTACAATTCCTATAATAAATGACTTTGTACCGAAGAACCCCAAGATACTCTCTTGTAATTCCACACCTGCTGTCTTCTATGGCTCTTCTGATATTCCTCTTTTGGAGCCTCTGGTTAAATTCTCTCTTTGGTTCTTATAAATATATTGGTTAAAGGAAAAAAAAAGAAAAAAAGAAAGAGAAGAATGGTTAAGCAGAATCATAATTTGTTTATGCAGTTGGGACTGATGTGATTTAAGTTTTAATGTTCCCAAGTTTTCCAAATTGAAGCCATTTCATAATGACTTAACATGTTAATTGATTCATTTATAATATGCAGACACCTAGTCAACTCAAGAATATTTTATTTTTGTTAGTAAAACTGATCTTGCCTATTATATATCTGCAAACTGATTTAAATATTTAAAGAGTTCAATAACGTGTAAACAAATCCAAATACTCAAAAGAATCTTTTATTTGTTTGAATTTGGAGATACTTCTACTGAAGTCAATCTTGTACAACTTCTCTATTCAACACAAAAAATTTACCTAAGGAATTTTTCCCAATGTGTAGAAACAATCTTTCTGCAGATGTTTTGAGGATACTGGTGGAAAATATTCTCTACATATCAATCCTCATTCCTATTACATAACCAGCCCATCTCTTTTTAAATAATATTATTCATTGATAACTTCTTTAACTTTTGTTCATCATTGATGTCCTTTAATGCTATATATATATATATATATATATATATATATATATATATATATATAATGTGTGTGTGTATATATCTATATTAGTTTATAAAGAGTATATAAGGTCATTTCTTCTAGAGAATATTAATTTCATAATCGTAAATTAAGTAAAAATTGATCTGATTTTTTCTACAACTTTCAGTTGTCAAAAGAGAAATGCATAATCCATTGTTGAAAATTGATTTAAAAAGTCTATTTATTCCTTATTGATGTGCTCATTGAGAATGTTTCAGATTCTTTAGACTACTCAAAGATTTTGCAAAGAAGAGAGAGGAAGGAAATTAGGTCAATAATTTTTTTCATTTTTGGTATTGATAAAATTAGAACATTTTCCCTGCCTTTCTCATCCTCCCTTCATTAGTATATATTTTTCCTTGCTTCAGTGTCCTAACAGATGAATCATTTCTTATCATTGATTAGTTCTTGTTCAAACTTTCCCATCTTTCCTCATTTTTATGACACCTCCTTTGAAATGATATACAGAGCAGTGAAATTAACATCCAAGAATGGTATTTCCACTATCCTTGATTTAGGAAAGATTGTATTAAATGATTTTGCAAAATCTCTTTTGTTTTTCTTCTATTTATGGTTTTCATTTCATTTCACTTCTTCAATATCCTTGAGAAAATTGATTTCTTGGACATATTGAAAGGTCTTTTTTTCTCCAATGCTTTTCTCTGATTTGTGAGAAGATACTGCTAATAGTCTTATTTAATCCTTCTATGAAGGATTGTGCAAATGTGTATGTATTCTAACCCGGTGTTGCCTTCATCATTCATAACTCTTTTTTTGCAAATGGAAAACATTTAGTTATATAGATGCTGTGATCTCTATTTTGTCTTCTTGTTGCACAAATTCTTTGCATAATGATGTCTCTTTTTTGTTCATTTATGTATTTGATTTTCAATTTATTTTGTAAAATACACAAGTGGAACCTGAATTGTATGCTTAAATCCACTTTTCCATACAGTTTTAATTAATATGTTTTTGTATCAATTATTGTATTTGACCTATATAAAAGTTCTATTCATGTAAGTAGAACAAAAAATATTCTTAGTTTTATAGAGAATTTAAAAAAGTATTTAATGTCCTAGGATAGTAAGTGAAAAAACTGAATCAGAACTATTTTTCTTTGTTTTCAGGGAAAATGTTGGTGTTTCATTGCAATATGCATATTCAATTGCTTCATGCATATGCATATCCAATTGCTTCATGGTTGTTTCTTTTTTTAAAAATTATTTATTCATTTTAATCCATATACACATGTATATTTTCAAGTTACAAAATTTCCTCCACCCTCACTTCCCACTCCCCTCCCCTCAGCAGTGAACAGTCAGGTTAGCATTGTACATACTCGCATATCTTGATAAACAGGTCTACAGATTAGTTCTTTTCCACATAAGGAATTAGTATAAAGGGAAAAAAGATACATAAGAAATAATTTTTATAAAGTGTTCATCAGATTCTGAATGGTTTTGGGTGTTTGTGTGTGTGTGTTTGTGTGTGTGTGTGTGTGTGTGTGTGTGTTTTGTTTTCTTTTCTTCCTTTGGATGAGGATAACATAGTCCATAGCCAGTCTAATACAGTTGTCCCAGCTCTCTGGACACTAAGTTTTTCTTTCTAAAAATTTTCTATTTACTTTTCTACTCTAATCTAGCAATCTAATGAGTTTTCCCTTAGATATCAAGTAAGTTCAAAATAATTTTATGGAGATATGAAAGGAATGAAATGAGTAAAACCTTCTCCATTTAAAGAGCTTCTATTATCCCTCTCTGGTTCTAATTCCTCTACTACCACCATTAAATTAGAATGTTAAATCCCTAGAGGGGAACAAATTATTTTTCCCCTCATGTTTCTAAGTAAAACTGATAATTGGGATGGTTCCTTTTGTACTATAGCTCATGAATCCTCTAAGGAAGCTAGGTCACAACAGTGGGTAGAGCATTGGCCTTCGATTCAAGAGAACAGGAATTTGAATCCACCCTCAGACACTTGACTCATACTAGCTGTGTGAACTTGGGCAAGTCACTTAACCCTGACTATCTTGCATCCAGGGACATCTCCAGTCTTCCTGATTCATATTTGATCACTGGACCCAGATGACTGGAGGAAAAAGTGAGGTTGGTGACTTGGCCCACTCCACTTCACTCAAATTCATTTCATGTGCTTGCCATGGCATCACCTCCCTGATGTCCTTGTCTTCTTCCAAAATGAAGGATTAAACACACCATCGTGAACCCTCTCATTCTGTACCCCAATGATTTTTCTAGTTGATGTAAATTAACCAGTCAAAGTTAACCAGCTTTTACTTAGAGACATTTTATAGTAAGAATAATTGGAACAAAAAATTTTTCCCTCAATATGAGGGAAACACTTTCTCACAAATACAGACAGGGTGTGGTGATAAGTGATCTCAAGCTTAGAGATCACAGGTTTTGAAGGGGTCATTCAAAGCTCTTGACTGGCTAAAATGCCTGTTATTCCTTCCTGGAATCTTCATGAAATTCTCCTATTGTATAAATTCCCTTGTAGTGTTGTAAAGTTACACTTTTTCTATCTGGAATGAGTACAGTTATCTGAGACTGTATTTTTACTCATGTATCTAATTTGTCCTCTTTCAGTTTCTATCTCGATGAATTGATTGTTATTGAACCAGTAACTCCAATGACATGATGAATGGAATCACTCTTCAGTCCCTCCAACCCCAACTCTTTTCCTTTCTAATTACAGGCACAACATTCTACTCCTTAAATCACTCACCAAACTTAAAACTCTCTGATCAAATTCTTTCTCTTGACATACATAGGTACATTTCATCATTTAATTTTATCCAACATCTTAGAGCACTTTCCTACTTAATAACTTTTATTCATCCAGTACAGATACACAAGAATTATTAATACATATATTATCCATTTGATTGATATAGTAGTCAATCAAAAAGGAACTCTCACATGACAAAAACATTGGACTTGGAAATACACTAATTGGATTTTCATTTATATTAATTAGTCTTAATTAATGTTAGAACCATTAAAATGGATTAATATGTTTGAATATGAAAAAATTATACTCATAAATGCAGACAATATATAAAGTATTATAATACATATAAAGCATATAAATTATACATATTTACTTCTTTAAAATTGTATACATACATTTATAAATATAAAGAAATAAGATTTCATATATACATACACAGATTTATATATAAAATATATGTATATATTAAAGAGGTCAGTTTAGGAAAATCTTAGTATGAGAGATGACATATAAGAGAGACATTAAGAAATCTAGTAATCCTCTAGGAATTGTAAGAAAAAGATCTAGGAATTGTAAGAAATGAAGCTGAGGAAGGTGTTCATTAAAGACATGACAGACATTATGGACAAAAATAAAGAGGAGATAGAAGACTTTATTTGTAGAACAGGCAATGGTTTAGTAGATACACACTTGACTAAATTTAAATTCATCAGCAGTGTAACCTTTTCTGAGAAAATAGTTGATACAGCATCTTAATAGTCACAGTATCATCATTTAGGATTGTGCTATCTTTATTGCTTAAAATATATAATCGTCTTTTGGAGATGCAGAGAGGTATACATCATATTCTTTATTCTCAAAGACCTTGAACTTCTAATGGAATTAGTGCATATAGCGCTCATGGATAAGTGCTACATAAGATTAGAGTAGAAAATGATCCCAAATTACCAAGAATTAGCATGGTTTTGGAATGGTTTTTATTGAAATCTTGAACTGTGTAAAAATGGCAAAAGGACATAATAATTTTTGTTGCTATATTTGGCAAATGTTTGAAACAAAAGCAGGGTCATAACGGTCTATAACTGTGCCTGGGCAAATTTAACTGGGCAGAGTTGGATAGTTCAGTTGAAAATCTGATCATAACTACTGTGAAGCTTGAGGCATGGGAGAGTTGATGTAACACATACTATATAAGAACCAGAAGGGAAAATAAAGGTATGTGGTTGGTGTACTAATAAGACATAGTTTCCTATAGAAGAAGCATGGGACTGAGATATTGGTACCTAGAAGGCAATGACTCATTTACCATATGATATTCATGCTTCTGAGAAGGTTGAATGGATAGATTTGAGTAAAATACAGAAGTGTCCAAATTGGCTAAACTGGAGGGATTGTAGAAGGAGTATTTGGTTTTAATCGAAATATGTAAGCCTGAATTTTCACTGGCACAGAGAAAATTGTGCTGAATTTTCATTTAGAGAAAGTGAACTCTTATCCTGTTTCTCTCATTTTTCAGTTATTTAAATTCCATAAATTTATTACATATCCTTCAATTTCACTATCCTTATCTATAAAAGGAAGTGACCTATATAGATATGACCTATTCAATCTGAGTTCTTAAACTATAATTCTTTGGTTTCTTAACTGAAAGGCTTTTAATACACATGAAACTTTTGGTGCCATACTTTTAGTTCAGTTTGAAAGTGTCTGCTATTTTTTTATTTAATATTTATTTATTCTCATTTTGTACAAATAATGTTTTTATATATTAATAAAATATTCTTGTTTAAGGGTAAACAAAATACCCCCTACCCCAAAAAATATAGACACACTTGAGCAATAAAATAAAGGGGAGAGAAAAAAAATTTAAATTTAAATTTAAAAAATAATAGTAATAATTGTAGGCATGGCCAGGTGACGCAGTGGATGGAGCACCAGTCCTGGAGCCAGGAGCACCCGAGCCCAAATCCAGCCCGTACACCCAACAATCACCCAGCTGTGTGACATGCAATCCACCTCAACCCTGCTGCCCTGCAAAAACCAAAAAAGAAAAAGAAAAAAAAAAGACTCAAATTAAAATAAAATAGTAATAATAGTAGGTGTGGCTGGGTGTCGGACAGAACACTGGCCCTTGAACCAGGAGGAACTGGGTGCAAATCTCGCCTCAGACACCCAACAATCAACCTGCTATGTGGCCCCAGGCAGGCCACCCACACCCAATAATCAACCTGCTATGTGGCCCCAGGCAGGCCACCCAGCCCCATTTGACCTGCACCCCTTCAAAAAATAATAATAATAAAAAATGTGCTCCAGTCTGTGTTCCAACGTACCAACTCTGTCGTTGGTGAATCGCATTCTTTATAATAAGTCCATCACAAAAGTTACTTATATTGCAATTGCTGATCACAACTCCTTCCTTTCTCCACTACCATGTACTATATTTTCTTTCTCCTTTCACTCTGACTCTGCTGTAGGGTAGCTGAGTGGCACAGCAGAGAGATCCCCGGCCCTGGGGCCAAGAGGTCCTGAGCCCACATACCACCCCTTAGACCCAGCATCCACCAGGACCTATGATCCCAGATAGGCCATCCAATCCCAGCCACTTGCAAGAAGTAAAAAACAAAATGTGTTATATCTGCCCACTCTCCCCCCATGGTCCATCCTCTCCTCCATCATTCACATCCTCACCCCTTCCCCCATCCCCCCTCATCCTTTTTACTCCAGATGCCTGTACCCCATTGAGTATATATGCTGTTTCCTCTCCTACCCAACTCTGATGAGGACAAAGATTCCCTCATTCCCCCTTGCCTTCCTCACTTCCATATCATTGCAATAGCTCATTGTAATAAAGAAAAATCTTATATGAAATATCTTGGCCTATCCCTCCTCTCCTATTTCTTTCTCCTATTACATTTCCCTTTTTTCTATTGACTCCATTTATATACCATATTATATATTTAAATTCATCTTTGTCCAGTTCTTCATCTATAAAAGCTCCCTCTACCTGCTCTGTTAATTGAAAAGATTCATATGAGTATTATCAGTGTCATTTTTCTATACAGGAATGCATATAGTTCATCATCATTAAGTCCCTCATATTTTCCCTTTCTCCTCCAATCTCTATGCTTCACCTGAGTCCTGTATTTGAAGATCAAACCTTCTGTTCATCTCCGAACATTCCAACAGGGACATTTGAAATTCCCCTGGTTTGCTGAAAGTCCAGCTTTTTCCCTGGAAAAGTACATTAAGCCTTGCTGGGTAGTTGATTCTCGGTTGCATTCTAAGCTCTTTTGCGTTCCAGTATATTATATTCTAAGCCCTATGAACTTTTAATGTACTTGCTGCTAAGTGCTGTGAGATCCTGATTGCAGGTCCATGGTATTTGAATTGTGTCCTTCTGGCTGCTTGCAATATTTTCTCTTTGACTTGGGAGTTCTGGAACTTGGCTATAATATTCCTGAGGGGTTTTTTTTGGATCTCTTTCTTGGAGTGATTGGTGGATTCTCCCAATTTCTATTTTGCCCTCTGCTTCTATGATATCAAGGCAATTTTCCTGTAGTATTTCTTTGAAAATGATGTCAAGGCTCTTTTCCTATTCATGACTTCCAGGTATTCCAATAATTTTTAAATTCTTTCCTAAATCTGTTTTCCATATGAGTGGTTTTTCAATGAGATGTTTCACATTTTCTTCTAATTTTTCATTCTTTTGGTTTTAAAGTATTGAGTCCTGATTTCTCATAAATTCAGCAATCTCCCCGAGTTCAAGTCTTTCTCTGAAGGATTTGTTTTCGGCAGAGAGCTTTCTTATCTCCTTTTCTATCTGGCCAATTCTGCTTTTTAAAGCATTCTTCTCCTCAGTAACTTTTTTTTTGTTTGTTTGTTTGTTTTTTTAGGTTTTTGCAAGCCAAATGGGGTTAAGTGTCTTGCCTAAGGCCACACAGCTAGGTAATTATTAAGTGTCTGAGACTGGATTTGAACCCAGGTACTCCTGACTCCAAGGCCAGTGCTTTATCCACTACGCCATCTAGCCACCCCTTCTCAGTAACCATTTGACCTAAGCTGGTTTTTAGCATGCTATTTTCTTCTGCATTTTTTTGGATTTCCTTGACTAAGCTGCTGACTTCATTTTCAAGTTTTTCCTGCATCTCTCTCATTTATTTTCCCAGTTTTTCTTCTATCTCCCTCATTTGATTTAGATGCAGGAGCTTGTGCTTCCTCATCTTCAGACTGAGTGTTTTGATCCTTGTTTGGCTCATAGGCAAACTATTTGTCAATGATGTTCCTCTTTTTTCTCTGCTTACTCATTTCCCCAACCTGAGCCTGGTTTTGAGGTGCTTCCTGAGCATTAGGGACACTCCCACAAGGATCTCAGTGTGTGTAAGGCTCTGTCCTACCTCCTTGTCTGTGAATGACCATAAGCGCCCCCTTCTGCCATGGGGCTGAGGTCAGGGGGACCCTGCTGTTTTATGGGGGGACTGTGATCAGGATCTTAATGTGGTCAGAACCCCAGAGTTCTGCTCCAGGGACAGAGGACAAAGCTGGGCAGTCTCTCTCTGTTCCCTCCCTAGGCTCAGGGAGCTCATACTCTGGGGGTCCTGCTTATAGGCTTTTTCTTCCTGTTCCTGGATCTGGGTTGCTGTGGCCACACTGCTTGCTGTGTGCCCTGAGGGCTGGGCTTCATGTGCTCGCTTTGGCAGAGGTACCCTGCTGTTCCCCCAAGTTGTACCCCATTGGGGCATAGTTCAGGAAACTCCCCTGCTGCTGTGAGCCACGGCTCCCAGTGCCCTCGGGCTGCCTCCAGGAGACTGAAGTTCTTTGGCTCTGGTGGGCCACCCCTCTGGCGGGCTGCCCTTCCAATCCCAGGAAGCAGAGCCTTTCTGCTCTTTTCCAGGTTACCTTGAGTAAGAGACCTGCCTCACTTGGTCCCTCTGTGGGTTCTGTCTCAGGAAAATTTAGTTAGAGTCCTTAGTTTATAAGTTTTATGAGAGAGCACCTAAGAGAGGATCCTCTCTTATCCCCATCTTGGCTCCGCCCCTCTGCTATATTTTTTTAAAAATAGGAAATGAGTAAAATGAATTAACCACACATTTTATTTTCATTAAATGGTTCACAAGAAATTGTACTATAACATGACAAGAAATTAAGTTGTTTAAATGCTATAAGAAAAATATTAAGGGCAACCATTTTAATCACTGCTAATTTAAAATTTTTGAACATGATACAATGATATTTTTGCATGAACTTCTTTAGAAGAAAGAATTAAATTTGCATTCATATATGGATGGACCTACCTTCAAGGAAAGATTATATTAAATGGAAGAAAATGTATGAAATGTTCTGCCAAAATAAAAGATTGTTTCAGGTCATGATGTTTCATTTTTATCTTGAAGCTAATTAATTTATATGATCTTGACCTGATGTAAGATGAGTTTATGGGACGTGCACAGTGGATAATTGATAAGGTTAATTAAAGTATTTTTGTAATTGGAATACTGGCTCTTTAAAAATCTCTGGATTGGGATGTATTCAATAACTATTTGAATGTTTTCTGATGCCTTTGATAAGTTCTAACTAATATAAACACTCTTAAAAGTGATCTTAGTGATTGAAAGATTTATAGCAAACTTGAGGGGACATTGGAATCACCATGGAATCAACCCAATGAGTATTTCTTAAACAATGAACTGAGGAGGAAAAACATTAAGTGGTGATGTATAGAAATCCTCATATACGTTTTTGATTAAATAATCCCCAAGCCTTTGTTGGCCTCAGATTCCAGGGTTCCAAATATATCTATGTTATTTCTTTAACTGGTACAAAGGGCCATGACCACTAGTTTTTAGAGATGTTCTCCAAGGCTGGATAATACAAATGGACATTAATAATAAATATGTTTGCTTGTTTTTGGTTCTTGACCTGTGCTTTTATCACTTTAATGAATTTCAGATTATGGGGACACTTTACATTAAAACAGCATAGGCAATTCATCTCCAACTTACAGTCTTAAGATTCCAGGAGACATTGATAGTATAATATCCTGTCTTCAGAAACAGTCTTTTATCTTCCCTAGCACATTGCTTCTCAGTAATTATAGTACAAGTTTAATTTTTATATAGCACGTCACAATTAAAATATTGTTTAACATCATCAGCTTATTTGATTTTGGCAATTATACTGTGAAAAAGACAGTGCAAATATTATTGTCTCCATTTTACAAGGGAAAAAAAAACAGGTTTAGAGAAGTTATGTGACTTATCCAATGTCACACAATTTCTATATTACAATTCTAGGATTAGAAAACATGTTATTCTAAATTCAATGTTCTTTACCTTGCTTAATTAACTTTAGCAAAATATTTTTATGATCATCATTTGGTATATTATTTAAGGATATAATCAAGAAGAAAAGGTGTGTAGCATGTAAACATGTGACTCTGAAATCAGAAAATTTTGAATTCATATCATATCTCTGTGCCATTCTTGGGAAGAGCCAAGATGGTAGCACAAAGTTAGGAAGCTTCTGTAACTCTTCCCAAAGCAATAGTTAATGAAGTCTCTTAACTCACAAATAAGAGTGAAACAGCTTCTTGATTTAAGTTATTATGGAGGCGGTGGCTAGGTGGCACAGTGGATAGAGCACTGACCTTGGTGTCAGGAGTCCCTGAGTTCAAATCTAGCCTCATACACTTAATAATTACCTAGCTGTGTGGCCTTGGGCAAGCTACTTAACCCCATTTTCCTTCCAAAAAAATCTAAAATAAGAGATGTTATGGAGGAACTTCAGAAAAGCTCAGTCTCAAGTAGGCTAAGGGGGAGAATAGCCCAAGGTTGGCAGGATAGTGAAGCTAAGGTATTGGCTCAGCAGACTGGCAGTGCAGTGGGCCACCAATGAGAGTCCCATCCTTAGCTTGGAAAAAGAAATTCAAGTTCAGGAATCCCAGTAAAAGAAGCAGTACTGGGTTAGACATTTCTAATGAAGAAAAAAACCCCACCAGGTCCTGAAACATTACAGATAATTCCATAGGTGAACCAGGGACCCAGCAATTGATCCTAGGAAAAGAAGTTTGGGATTATGCCCCATGTGCCTCAGGAGTAAAGCTCAACTATCAAAATGAGCAGAAAACAAGAAAAGCACTAACTTTAGCTACTATTCTGAGAGGATTGATAAAACTGCCATCTCAGAAGAGAAAAGGACTAAAAAAAAAAAAAAGTCCACAATATGAAGCCTCAAAGAGTTTAGGAATTGGTTTCAAATCCAAAAATATTTCTGGCAAGAGTTCAAAAAGTATTTTACAAAGGAATAAGAGAGGAAGAAGTAAAAAATGGAGAAAAGTATTTAGAGTCTTTCAGGAGAATTATCTAAAATTGACTGAAGAAAGCAATATCTTTAAAAGAAAAAATTAGACAAATGGAAAAAGTCAACTTCCTTAAAACTAAAATTGAACAAATGGAAAAGGAAAACTACTCTTTCTAAAGTAAAAATGATCAACTAGAAAAGGAATGTAACTTAGCCAAAAATAAAACTAATCAATTGGAAAAGGAAAAAAAAAACTCATTTCAAAATAAAATTAGTGAAAAGGAAAATGAAACGCAAGAGCTAAGTAAGAAAATACAACCCTAAAATTTAGAATTGGACAAATAAAAACTAATGACTCTATGAGACAAAAAGATTGATATGAAACAAAAACAATAAAAAATTGAAAAAGTAGAGGAGAATAAAAAAATATCTATTAGGAAAAATGACCAACCTGGAAAATAGATCCAGGAAAGATAATTTTTGAATTATCTCTGAAAAACATGACCAGAAAAAGAGACTGTACAATATCATGGAGGATACTATCTTGGAAAACTTCCCTAATATAATACAACAATATAGTTCTTTAAAGAATGCATTTATCACTCCCAGAAAGAGAACCCAGTATAAAAATTCAAAGGAATTTTGTAGCCAAATTTCAGAAATCTTGGTTAAAGGAGAAAATGCTACAACCTGACAAAATAAAGCAATTTACATACCAGGGAACCAGAGTCAGGAGTAGTTTGGACTAAATTGCTTCAACATTAAAGGAATGGAGGATTTTGAATATGATATTCTGAGAGACAAAGGAACTTGGATTCCAGCCAATAATCAAATACCCTGAAAAATTCATCATATTCTTTCAGGAAAAAAGATGAATGTTCAATGAAATTGAGAACTGAACAGAAAATCTGATCTTCAAATACAGGACTCAAGAGATATGTAAAAAGGTAAATGGAAAGGGAAACAATGTTAGTCAACAATACTAATCTCTGTACATTCCTAAAAGGGAATACAACATTTGTAACTCTTGAGAATTGAACTTATCTTAGTATAGTTAAAAGAAGCATAGGTAGAGGTTGTGGGTATAAATTTATCATGAAAGTGATGTTTTTTTAGTTGTTACTTTAGCTCTTGAAGTTTGTAGGTTTATTGAGAAAGTTGGAGGTTGGAGGTAGTGTACTTAGAGGATAAAGTCATTTAACTTTTCAAAATACTTTAACTCAAGAGAGTTGTATTTCAACAGACCTTGCTATAGAGATTGTACTTGGAAAGAGTGGGAGTATATATTGAAATTACTAAGATGATTTTTATATTTCTTGAGAAGTATACTTGTAATGTGATAGTTGAGGGGAGTGTACTTGAAGAAAGGAAAGGTTATAAAGTGATTATGAGGTAATGATGTTTATAAATTAATAAATCAGTCAACTCATGAGAATTGTTATTCTCTCAGTACATAGAAAAGAAATAAAACTTCATTAAGATTGTTACAACATGGGGCGGCTAGGTGGCGTAGTGGATAAAGCACTGGCCTTGGAGTCAGAAATACCTGGGTTCAAATCCGGTCTCAGACACTTAATAATTACCTAGCTGTGTGGCCTTGGGCAAGTCACTTAACCCAATTTGCCTTGTAAAAACCTAAAAAAAATAAATAAATAAAAATTAAAAAAAATTGTTAGAACAAAAAAAGGTATAAAATGTTTAAGGCATGAAAAGAGGGATTACACTGGGAGAAGTTCAGATATTAGAAGATAAATAAGATCCAATGAAGAAGCACAAAAATACCTATTATAGTAAAGAAGGGAGAGTGTGAGTACTGAATAAATCTTATTCTCAACAGATTTGAGACAAAGATGGAATAATGTACATTCCCATTTGGGTTTATAAATTTTTGCTAACCTACAAGAAGGTGGATAGAAAAGAGAAAGGACTGGGGTGAGGGGGTAGTGAGGGGAATAGTGAGGGGAAATGACTGTCCAAGATCTGAAAAGCTTCCCACTGGAACAGCATGGGAGCCCCTTGCAGAGTGAGCAAGAACTTTCCCATGGTGGAGTGGGCAGCTCTGAGAGTTAGTGAATTCCCCAAAACTGGCAGCTATGACACTGAAGAAGGGATTTTCTTTCTGCCTGGTTTAATTATCAGAATCATATTGGTGTCATAAAAGGAACCTGGCAGAATTCCTTCTTCTATTCTTTAAATTGTTTATGTAGAATTTGAATTAATTTTTCCTTGAATGTTTTGGTAGAATTCACTTGCAAATCCATTTGAACCTGGAGACTTTATCTTAGGGAGTTTATTGATGGTTCCTTCAATTTATTTTTCTGAAATGGGATTATTGAAGTATTTCCTTTTCTCCTCTGTTAATCTGGGTAGCTTTTATTTTTGTAAATATTCATGCATTTTACTAGGATTATCAAATTTATTGGCATACAGTCAAGATAAATAACTCCATATTATGTTGCTAATTTCCTTATCATTGGTGAGTTTGCCTTTTCATTTTTGATATTAGAAATTTGGTATTATTCCTTCTTTTTCAAAATCAGATTAATAAAAAGTTTAATTTAATGTATAGTTTTTTTAAATAAAGCCAACTCAGTTTTATTTATTTAGGTCAATGGTTTTCTTGCCTTCAAATTTATTTATCTCTGCTATTATTTTCAGAAATTCTAATTTGGTATTTAATTGGGGATCTTTAATTTGTTCTTTTTCTAGCTTTTTAAGTTGCATACTCAATTCTGTGATCTCCTTTTTCCTCTATTTTATACATGTAAACATTTCAAAATATAAAATTTCCCCTAAAACTGACTTAGTTGCATCCAAGAAGTTTTGATGTATTGTCTCATTGTTATTTTCTTGAATGAAATAGTTGTTATTTCTATGATGTGTTGTTTAATCCCTTCATTCTAAGAAATTAAGCTATTTTGCTTCCAATTAATATTTTATCTTTCCATGGCCCTTTCTCACATGAAATTTTTATTGCACTATCATCTGAAAAGGATGCATTTATTATTTTTACCTTTCTGCATTTAATTGTAATGTTTTTATGCCCTAGGACATGGTCAGTTTTAGTACAGGTTCCATGTACTACAGATAGAAGATATATTCTTTTCCATTCCCAATTCAGATTTTCCATAGGTCTATCATATCTAAATTTTCCAAGATTTTATTCATCTGTGTTCTGATACCATCAACTCTGTCTCTGGGGTGGATCACTTTCTTTATCATAAGTCCATGATAGAAGTTACATCCATATTTGTCCACAGTTGCTATTGTTGATTGTAATTCCTTCCATCCATTCCTCCTCAACACCATCTATTATATTTTCTCTCTCATTTCCCTCTGCCCCATTTCACAAATGTGTTGTGGGGCAGCCCAGTGTTGTAGTGGACAAAGCACTAGCCCTGGGGTCTAAAGGTCCCAATCCCACACCCCACCCCAGGAGCCATCCAGACCCATGGTTCCAGACAGACCACAAAATCCCAGCATCCTGCAAAAAGTAAAAAGAATAATGTGTCAGATCTGACTATGCTCTCCTATGATCTAAACTCTCTTCTTTCACCCACACCCCCCTCTCCTCCCCCCTGGCACTCTTCTTTCTTTTTTCTTCTGGATGTCTATACCCTATTGAGTGTGTATGCTGTTTCTTCTCTGAGCCATTTTCAATGAGAATGAAGGCTATCTCATTCCCCCTCACTTTCACTTCTTCCATTCTATTGCAAAAGCTACATGAAATATCTTTTATATGAAATATCTTACCCTATTCTACCTTTACTTTCTCTTATTCTCAATCCATTTCCCTTTCACCCAATGATTCCATTTTTACAATATATTATATTTTTAAATTCAGCTGTCTTCTGTGACTCATCTATAAAAGCTCTTCTAGTTCCTCTATTAAATGAGAAGGTTAATATAAGTATTATCAGTATCATCTTTCCATGCAAGAATATACACAGTTCATCATCATGAAGTTCCTCATAATTAACCCTCTTCCTCCACTTTTTATGCTTCACCTGAGTCTGATTCTTAAAGGTCAAACTTTCTGTTCAGCTCTGGTCATTTCAACAGGAATATTTGAAATTCCTCTGTTTCATTGAAAGTCCATCTTTTCCCCAGGAAAAGGATGTCCAGTTTTGCTGGGTAGTTGGTTCTCAGTTGCACTCCCAGCTCTTTTGCCTTCCAGAGCATTATATTCCAAATCCTATGAGCCCTTAATGTAGTTGCTGCTAAGTCCTGCGTGATCCTGACTGCAATTCCATGATATTTTAATTGTGTCCTTCTGGCTGCTTGTAATATTTTCTCTTTGACTTGACAGTTCTGGAACTTTTCTCTAATATTTCTGGGGGTTGTTTTTTGGGGATCTCTTTCTTGGGAAGATCAGTGAATTCTCTTAATTTCTATTTTGCTCTCTGCTTCTATGATATCAGGGCAATTTTCCTGTAGAAATTCTTTAAAAATGAGGTCAAGACTCTTTTCCTGAACGTGACTTTCAGGTACCCCAATAATTTTTTTAAATTTATTTTTATTAAAGATATTATTTGAGTTTTACAGTTTTCCCCCCAATCTTGCTTCCCTCCCCCTCCCACAGAAAGCACTCTGTCAGTCTTTACTTTGTTTCCATGTTGTACCTTGATCCAATTTTGGTGTGATGAGAGAGAAATCATATCCTTAAAGAAGAGAAGTATCAGAGGTAACAAGATCAGACAAAAAGATATCTGGTTATTTTTTCTAAATTAAAGGGAATAGTCCTTGCACTTTGTTCAAATTCCACAGCTCCTTATCTGGATACAGATGGCACTCTCCTTTGCAGACAGCCCAATATTGTTCTTGATTTTTGCACTGATGGAATGAGCAAGTGCTTCAAGGTTGAACATCACTCCCATGTTGCTGTTTGGATGTACAGTGTTTTTGTGGTTCTGCTCATCTCACTCAGCATCAGTTCATGCAAATCCCTCCAGTCTTCCCTGAAATCCCGTCCCTCCTGGTTTCTAATAGAACAATAGTATTCCATGACATACATATACCACAGTTTGCTAAGCCATTCCCCAATTGAAGGACATTTACTTGATTTCCACTTCTTTGCCACCACAAACAGGGCTGCTATAAATATTTTTTGTACAAGTAATGTTTTTACCCTTTTTCCTCATCTCTTCAGGGTATAGACCCAGTAGTGGTATTGCTGGGTCAAAGGGTATGCACATATTTGTTGCCCTTTGGGCATAGTTCCACATAGCTCTCCAGAAGTGTTGACTGAGTTCACAGCTCCACCAACAGTGTAATAGTGTCCCAGATTTCCCACAACCCTTCCAACAATGATCATTATCCTTCCTAGTCATATTGGCCAATCTAAGAGGTGTGAGGTGGTACCTCAGAGAAGCTTTAATTTGCATGTCTCTAATAATGATTTAGACCATTTTTTCATATGGCTATGGATTGCTTTGATCTCCTCATCTGTAAATTGCCTTTGCATATCCTTTGACCATTTGTCAATTGGGGAAGGGCTTTTTGTTTTAAAAATATGACTTAGTTCTCTGGATATTTTAGAAATGAGTCCTTTGTCAGTATCATTAGTTGTAAAGATTGTTTCCCAATTTACTACATTTCTTTTGATCTTGGTTATATTGGTTTTATCTGTGCAAAAGCTTTTTAATTTAATGTAATCAAAATCATCTAATTGGTTTTTGGTGATGTTCTCCAACTCTTCCTTAGTCATAAACTGTTCTCCTTTCCATAGATCTGGCAGGAAGATTAGTCCTTTATCTTCTAATTTGCTTATTGTATTGTTTTTTATGTCTATGTCCTGTAAGCATTTGGATCTTCTCTTGGTAAAGGGTGTGAGGTGTTGGTCTAATCTAAGTTTCTTCCATACTAACTTCCAATTTTTCCCAGCAATTTTTATCAAAGAGGGAGTTTAAATCCCAATGGCTGGACTCTTTTGGTTTATCAAACAGCAGGTTACTATAATCATCTCCTGCTTTTGCACCTAGTCTATTCCACTGGACCACTACAATATTTCTTAGCCAATACCAAATAGTTTTGATGACTGATGCTTTATAATAAAATTTTAGATCAGGTAGGGCTAAACCACCTTCTTTTGCACTTTTTTCATTAAGCTCCTGGCAATTCTTGACTTTTTATTTCTCTGTATAAATTTACTTACCCCAATAAGTTTTAAGTTATTTTTCCTGGATCTATTTTCCATATCAGTTGTTTTATTGAATGAGATATTTCACATTTTCTTCTAATTTTACATTCTTTTGTTCTTGAAGTATTGTTTCTTGATTTCTCACAAAATCATCAGCTTCCTTTAGCTTCATTCTACATCATCTGAAGGATTTGTTCTCCTCAGAGAGTTTTCTTATTGTCTTTTCCATCTGGCCAATTCTGCTTTTTAAAGCATTCTTCTCGTCAATAACTTTTTGAATTATTTTATTCATTTGACCTAAGCTGATTTTTAACATATTATTTTCTTCAGCATTTTTGTATCTTCTTGATTAAGCTGCTGACTTCATTTTCTTGTTTTACCTGCAATTCCTGAATTTCTTTTCCCAATTTTTCTTCTATCTTCCTTACTTGATTTTCAAAATCTTTTTGGGCTGTCCTAGCCTGAGTCCAAACTTTTATACTTCTTGGAGTCTTTAGAGACAGAAGTTTGGACTTTCTCATCTTCTGATTGTGTGGTTTGGTCTTCCATGGGACCAAAGTAATTGTCTATATCAGTTTCCTTTTTTATTCTGTTTATTCATTACCGTAGCCTGTGCCTGGATTTGGGATGCTTCCTGATCTTTTTTATATTATTGGGACCACCCTTCCCCCGTGATGAACTCAATGTGAGAGACTCTTGACTTCTCTCCTGGTCTGTCAATGAACACAAGCTCACCCTTCTGTCCTGGAGGCTGTGGTGCTGGGGGTGGGGGAGGAGTCCCTGCTCTATGTGGTCCCAGACTTCGAGCAGGGTCTGAATGTGGTCACAGCCCCTGAGTCCTGTTCCAGGGGCAGAGGACAGCCCTTGGGAGTCTCCATACACTCTCTTATCTTTTGTGAACTGAGTGAACATCAGGGAGCAGCTGCCTGGAAGCTCCTGTTGAGTGGCTCCATAGGCCTGCTTCTATTTCCTGGGATCTGGGCTGTGCTGAGTGCCTGCCAAGCTGAGGGTCTTCAATCTGAGGTTCTTGGCTGTGCAGAGTGCCCCAGCCTCAGTGAGGGTCTGGACTTTGCACTACCTGTAGCAGAGGTCTCCCTGCTCATCTTCCAAGTTGTGCTTGTTGCTCCCTGGGATGCAGTTCAGGAAACTGCTTCTGCTGCCAGGAGCCAGTGTTTCCAGGTGCCATGGAGCTGTTACCAGAAGGCTGAAGTTCCTTAGCTTGGGCGGGGTGCCTCTCTTCCAACCCTGTAGAACAGAATGTCCCATTATTTTTCAGGTCATCTTGGGCTGGAGAATTGCCTCACTTCTTCCTGTGGGTTCTGTCTCTTGAAAATTTAGTTAGAGACATAATTTTAGGTTTTTGAAATATTTTTCAGAGAGCACCTAAGAGAGTCTCTTCTCCTGCCACCATCTTGGTTCTGTCCTACAAGTGAATTCTACCAAATATTTAAACAGTGATTAATTCCAATTCTATATAAACTATATGGAAAAAAATTGGTGAAAAAATATTTCTGCCAAATTCCTTTTATGAGACTAACATGGTGCTGTTGACTAACCAGGAAAAGTGAAAACAGGCAAAGAAAATTATAGATCAGTCTTACTAATGAATAGTGATGCAAAAAAAGAATAAAATTTTAGAAGAGATATTATACCAATTAATTTCTAGTATTATACATTATGATCAGATAAGATTTATCCCAGGTATGAAAGCAATGATTCAATAATCAGAAAAGTAACCATAATTGACAAAAATCCAACGACTATCTCAATAGATATAAAGAAAACTTTTGACAAAATAAAGCTTTTGTTCCTATGAGATCATAGAAATAAAGGGAGGTTATTTTTAGTTTTTTTTTTGCAAGGCAAATGGGATTAAGTGACTTGCCCAAGGCCACACAGCTAGGTAATTATTAAGTGACTGAGGACAGTTTTGAACTCAGGTACTCCTGATTACAGGGCTGGTGCTCTATCTGCTATGCCACCCAGCTGCCCCAGAGTTCATTTCTTAAAATGATAAGCAGTAACTATCAAAAACCACCAGCCAGCATTACATGTAATGGGGATAAACTAATTGCATTTCAATAAGATCAAGGGAAATAAGAATGCTCATTATCACCACTATTATTTAATATTTTATTAGATATGCAATTTTTACCAATAAGGAAAGAAGGCGAAATGGAAGGAATTAGAATTGACATTGAGGTACAAATCTTTCTCTCTTTTCAAAGGATATGATGGTATTTGAGAACTCTAGAAAATCGATTAAAATTGCTTGAAACAATAACTTTACCAGAATAGTGGGATATAAATTAAACCTACAATAATCATTCATGTTTCTATATGCTACTGAGAAAACACAGCAGCAAGAGATAAAAAGAGAAATTCCACTTAAAGTAATTGCAGATAACCATATACTTCTGAATCTACCTGCCAAGATAATCCTAGAAAGTATATGAACACAACAATAAAATATTTTTTCACTCAAATAAAATCAGATCTAAACAATTAGAAAATAGTCATTCACTTTATATGAGCTAATCATATGAAAATGACAATGCTACCCAAAATCAACTACTTATTCAGCACCATGCCAATAAAACTATCCCCCTCAAAAAGAGATCTATTTTACAGAGCTAGAAGAGAAGCAGCAAAATCATGGTAATGACTAAAAATTACAGAGAAAAGTGAGGTACCCTAGTTGTAATAAATTTAAAACTATATTTTGTCATTATTTGAAAAAATTGCTGGGAAATCTGGAAAATTTGGCAATATGGCAAAATGACTCAATATGTCAAAAAACCAGACATAGACCCACATCTCATACACTGTAACAAAATAAATTTGAAATGGGCACATTATTTAGATAAAAAGGGTGATAGCATAGGTCAGTTAAGAGGAAAAGAAATAGGTTTTTTTCTGTCAAATTTATTGAACGGGGAGAAAGTTATGACCAAATAAGAGATAGAGAACATTACAGATTGTAAAATGGATAATTTGTACTACATTAAATTAAACCATTTTTTCCACCAAAAAAAGAAACCCAATGCAACTAAGATAAGAAGGAATGCAGAAGCTTGGGAAATAATTTTCACATGTAGCATTTCTGATAAAGGACTCATATCTAAAATAAAGAGAGAACTGGATAAAATTTAAAAGAATGCAAATCATTCTCCAATTGATAAATGGTCAAATGATATAAATAGGTAGTTTTCAGATGAAGAAATTAAAGCTATTCATAGACATAATAAAACCACTCCAAATCATTACATTTTTCAGAAATAAAACTATTCTGAATTTCCACTTTACATTTTTCTGATTGTTTAAAGTGGTAAAAAAAATGAAAAAGAACAATGTTGCATAGGATGTGAGAAATCTGGGACATAAGTACACTATTGGTGGAGTTGTGAATAGATCCAACCATTCTGGAGAGCCATTTGGAATTTTGCTCAAAGGGCAAGAAAAAAGTGCATATCCTTTGATTCAACAATATTTCTGGTAGGTCTAAATCCCCAAAAGATCATACAAAGAGGACAAATTAGTTGTTTTTGTAGTGGTGAAGAATTGGAAACTGAGGGAATATCTATCACTTGTGAGCAACTTATGATATATGAATGTTATGGAGTACTCATGTTCTGTAAGAAATCATGAATGCCTCAACTGTAGATAAATATAGAAAGACTTAACAGGAATTAATACTGAGTGAAGTTATAAGAACCAAGATGGCATTGTAAACATTAAAAACAAGACTGTGAGATGACCAACTATGGTGGATGTAGCTCACCATTTTAGAAATCAAGGACAATCCTGAGGGACTCACTATGGACAGTAACATTCATATCCAGAGAAAAACTATGGAGTCTGAATGTAGAGCAAAGTTTACTTATTTTTTAAAATTTTCTTTTATGTTTTTACTTTCTTTTTCAAGTTTTGTTCCCCCTTCCCCTTAGTTCTAATTTATCTTTCAGAACATGACCAATACAGAAATTTTTTAAACACTATTGTATATGTGCAACTTTTGCTGCCATGAAGAGGCAGTAGAGATGGTTGGGTAGCAGGAAAATGTGGAACTCAAACTTGCAAATGAATGAATATTGAAAACTGCCTTTGCATATTATTGAGAAAAACTAAAATGGAAAAGAATCATATCTCTGACACATACTGTCTGTGTCACCATGGGCAAATCATTTAAACCCTCTGAACCTCTGCCAACTTTCCTATACACAAAGTTATAAAGAAGGTGTTAATGCCACACAAAAATTCTTTACCAAGAAGATCAAATGCTCATGAAATTACAAGTATAACCTAAAAAGATTCTTCAGAAACAGAATGTAACAAAAATGTCAAGATTTTTCATTTAATAATGGTTCATTTTGCCTCCATTCATATATATATGTAAATTTTTAAATGAAAATTTAATTTTATATCTTTTGATATCTTTTTATATCTTTTGCTCAGTTCCCTAACATTTCAGATTATGTATATCTTGATCCTGTTAGGATTTTTCAGGCATAGCTTGCTTTTTATACTTTTGAAGCTGGCAAAGTTTTACACAAGTTTTAGATAATTAAGGTCTTTCTACTCTAGGAATGTCCTTGACTTCAAAATAGCAGAAGCAGTCTTCAAAAGAGGAATTCTAAGGACACCACATGCACAGAGTCCCAGAGCACATTGATATTCCAAGAAATTTTGAAAGCAAACAATATCTAGAGCCAGTGCATATTCTTTTTTATGTGAAGAGAGTATCAGAAAGAGGAAAAAACCAAAACAAAACAAAATATTTTTCAAACTGACCTAAATGTGCTCAGTAAAATTGCTTTAATGTTGCTTGAACTTCAATAAAGACTAAACTTTTGTGTGAAAGAAAGCTCCAATAGCTTTTTCCATATAAAAAAAAACTCAATTTTCTATGAAAGAACATTGATTTAAAAAATACTAAATACAGTTTTGCATACATTTTTGATTTAATTTTCCTTAGATAAAAAGTAACTTTGGACCATTATGTTCATTATAAAACTTGGGAAATCACACCAAGAATGGTACTGAAAAAAAACAACACATCAGTGAACTAAAATGGATATATAATCTGACCTTTCTATAGTCCATAGGAAAATTGTAGATTTCACAATATTATACCATTTCCTCTAATTCTGCAGAAACTGGCCATACTGTTCTAGGAAGGCCAAAATGTGAGATGATTTTATAAAAATAAAATGTTACTTTCTTTTCTATTTTAAAAGCAAAGTCTTTTCAATATATGTTACTACCCCTGTTATTCATTCCTGCTTTGAAACAAAGAAAGGAAAAAGATTTAAGCAAAACTAGCAGGGCATATAATGATACCTAGAATGTTATTCAACTTTCTGTACTCATGTCTTCTAGAAAGATGATTGCTCATTTCAAATTATCAGAATTCAATTTTAATTTACTGATAATTTCATTTTCATCATGCCTGTCCTCTCATCTCTTTCATGTTTACTCTCCATAACTTCATATGTATTGTTACACTATAACTCTATAAATCTTAGAATTATTCATGGATGGTAGAATCATAGATGTTTTTAACTGAGATCCATGGATACCATGTGGTTGCAAAATGTTGAATGATTGTTCTCAGAGGATTCATGGACTTGTTTGAGGAATTTATCTATTTATCCTTCTATCTATCTATCTATCTATCTATCTATCTTCTATCTATCAATTTGTCTAATATTTATGTCTTGTCTAGCATTGTACTTTCTCATCTCCTTCCCTTGTCCAAGAGAGACTTGATTCCTGATTTAAAGGAATACAAAAATTTGAGACCAGAGCCTGGTCACTCTGTCTTAACTTATTCAGAGAGTGCATTATGTTAGAATTATTTTAATTAGTTCCTTTAAATAATATAAGGCTAGAAGAGGTAATTTTTAGATTAACATCTCTGATCAATGTTCCTTACTGGGAGGATTCCATATTATAATATGTCTTGACTCCTTTACCATATATGGACCAATTGGCATATCAGTCAAATTCTTAAATGAAAACAAATTAAATGAGTTTCATTTACTGTCAAATAGACTGTAAAACTATGAGTGGCGGACCTCAAATTTCTCTTCTAATAAATAGACAAATCTAACCACAAAATAAGGAAGAAATGTTAAGAAGATCAGTAAAGTTTTAGAAATATTTGATATGATAGAACTCTGGAGAAATTTAATCAAAGTATAAAGTTTATATTTTTTTCTCAGCTACATAACTTTCACAAATGCTGACTGTGTGTTAGGGCATAAAACAAACATAAAAAAAAGAAATATAAACTTCATCCTCTGATAATAATGATGCATTAAAATTATATTTAATTAAAGACCATGAAAGAATAGATTAAAATCTAATTGAAAACAAAATGATCTAATCCTAAAGAATGAAGTGGGTCAAAGAACAAATCACTGAAATGGAATTTTTTTTTTAAATAGAATGACAAAAATGAGACAACATACCAACATTTATGGAAAACAGCCAAAAAAGCACTTAGGGAAAATTTTTTATCTCTTAAATATTTATATCAATAAAATATAGGAAAAACAGATCAATGAAATGAGTATGCAACTAAAAATAGTAGAAAAGGAACAAATTAAAAGTTCCTAATTTAACACCAAAATTTAAATTCTGAAAATCAAAGGAAAAATTACTAAATTTGGATGTACGAAAGCTGCTTAATTAATAAATAAATCTAGGAGCTTGTTTTTAAAAGAAACAAATGAAATAGTTTAAAGTATTGGTTATTTGAATTAAAAAAGGAAAGAGGAAAAATAAACTGGCAACATAAAAATTAAAATATGAATTGATCGTTAAAAAATTAAAATGGAGGAGTGGGGGGGAGGGATGAGCTCTGCCATTTTAGCATAAACTCTCCACTAAACCCCTCCCAATACCTTTAAACAATGACTCTAAATAAATTCCAGAGTGCCAGAACACACAAAAAAGAGTTGAAACCAGGCAAAAGCATCATCTTAGAAGAATAGTGGGAAAGGTCTGTTGCAGTTGTGTATGAGAGGAGTATAGTACAAGGCCAACCCTTCAGAGCAGATCAGCCTGAACAATAAAGGAACAGGTAGCAGGGTAACTGGGTCAGTGGCAGCCATAGCTGATTTCAGATTTTTCAACCCAGAAATTGCCAAGGACAACATGAAATGTAAGAAGAAAAGGTCTGCCACACCAGGGTAAGAGTGGAACACAGTCCTTCAAAGACATCAACAGCACAGATGATTTCGGGCCCAGAAACAATCCTTGAGAGCCACTGAATCAGTGGTCTCCCCAGTTATCAGAAGGAGATTACAAGGTATCTTTATTATCATTAAGGTAAGATTCTTTTGCTTTGCCCATAGTCACGTCTGGGTTCTGGTCCAAGTTCACATTCCCAGGAAGAGGAAGAGCACACCAAAACTTGGGCCATAAGGGAGAAGGAAGCCTTCCCACAGTTTAGGGCAGAAAGGAGTGCTTGTGTTCACTCATAGACCAAGACATAGTTCAGTAAAGCCTCTCCTTAATCATACTCCTTTGGAAGAAGTAAAAATGTGCAGTTCCCTAGAAGTATCTCTGAATAAAACTGCAAAAATATCCCCAAAGTTAGCCAAACTGTAACTATCCCTTGGAAGAAAAGCCCTATGTAAATAAGAAGTTGAAATCAAGTCATAGACTGGAGAAATGAGCAAATAGTAGGAGAAGGAAAAAATCTGACTATTGAAAATTACTATGGTAATAGGGAAGATCAAAACACAAACTCAAAAGAATAAAATTCAAAATTCCTACATCTAAAGCCTCCAAGAAGATATGACTTGGCCTTATGCCATGGAAGAACTGAAAAATAATTTTGAAAAACTAAGCATTAGAAGTAGAGGAAAATTGGGAAGATAAATAAGAATGATATGGGAAATTATAAAAACAACTTGATGAAGGAAGCCCAAAAAATATTGAAGAAAATAACATCTTAAAACTCATACGGGATCAAATGGAAAAGGAATTACAAAAGTCACAGAGGAGAAGAATGTCTTACAAAGCCAAACTAGTCAGATGCAAAAGGAGAAACAAAAGTTCACTGAATAAAATAATTTCCTAAAATTTGCAGTAGAGAAAAGAAAACTGATGAAAAGTTAAGAAACAGGAACCAAAATAATGAGAACAATAATGTGAAATATCTTATTGGGAAAACAATGGACCTGGAAAATAGATCTGGGATAGAGAATTTTAAAAACATTGAACTATCTGAATCTCATGATCAAATAAGGGAGAGGGGTGTAAACATCATCTCTCAGGCCTCCTTGGTTAAGGAAAAATTATTGCAAGCAGCCAGAAAGAAACAATTCAAATATCATAGAGTCATAGTAAGGATAATCATAAGTCATAGCAAGATTTAGTAACTTTTATGTTGTGGGATGACAAGGCTTGCTAATTGACTTTTCAGAAAGCAAAAGAGCTTTGATAATAACCAAGAAAAACCTACCTATTAAAACTGAGCAAATCCTTTCAGGGGAAAATATGGACATTAAATGAAATAGGAGACTTTCAAACTTTCTCAATGAAAAGGCCAGATGTGAAAAGAAATTTGATTTTCAAGTATGAGACTCAAGTGAAGCATAAATAAGAAATGGAACTCATAAGGGATTCAGTGACATTGTACTGTTTATATTCCTTCCAAGGAAGATGATAAAGGAGATTGAGAAGATCAACACAATTTCCTCATTTATTAGGAAAGAAGGAGTATGTATTTATTAGAACAGAAGTGTGAGTTGAATATGAAGGAATAATATATTAAAAAATATGGAGTAAAAGAGTGATAGAGGAATATAATGGGAGAAAAGAAAAGGAGGATGTTGAATAAGGTACGTTGTTTCACAAAGAAGAGGAAAACAAAAGCACTTTATAGTGGAAGGGGGAAATGAGAAGTAAATGAGCAGGAAAGTAGGAGTAGAAGGAAATGGAAAAAATGGGAAATGATGGAAGGGTGGCAGATTGTGGGAGGAGTAGTCAATCAAAACACCGAAGAAGAGACAGGGTGAAAGGAGAAATAGAATAGGATAAATGAATGGAGGAATAGCATAGAAGGAAATATAATTAGCAATATTAATTGTGACGGAAAATGTTGAAATCTTTCCCTGAAAAAAGGTTTCATTTCAGTCAGAGCTAAAATAATAGGGTGAAGTTAGGAAGTTCACAGACCTTTTCCAAATCAACTTTAAATGAAGCCTCTAAACAGGTTATAAAAGAATAGAACACACCCACATACACACATGTGCACACACACACACACACACACACACACACACACACACACACACAAACAAACATACCAGAATATAACAAGTTTTCAACTCAAGATTTAATGGAGAAACTTCAATAAATATTTATCTCACATAGGTAAATTAGAAGAATAGCCCAGCATAGGTGGCAAAGGTGGAAAGGAAGGTTCTCACCCACAATGCAGCCAGGTCTATCTTGATCAGGTCAGTAGTGCAGCAGACTAGTAATGAAAATCCTGACCCTAATTTGAAAGACAAATTTCAAGTCCCAGGAATGCTAGTGCAAAAGTTAGGACCTGATAGGACTACCTTAACTCATTTAGTACCAGAAACACCATAGATAATGTGAAAGGTAATAAGTAAGTCAGGGGCCCCAGTCCCAGGACAGAAAGCCTGGGACTGTACCATAGGAGCAGAGATCAACTATAAAAATGAGCAAAAAATAAAAAAACCCCACAAACCATAAACCATAAAACTACTATAAACCATAAAACCACAAAAAAGCTACTCTTCCTGGAGGGATAATGAAAACAACATCTTAGGAGACAGCTAATTTGTGCAGTGGATAGAGCACTGTCCCTTGAGTCAGGAGTACCTGGGTTCAAATCTGACCTCAGACACTTAATAATTTACCTGGATGTGCGGCCTTGGACAAGCTACTTTACCCCATTTGCCTTGCAAAAAAAAAATACATTTCAGAAGAGGAAAGGAATGGCAGAAATGATTGCATATGAACTCTCAAAGGAGTTTATGAATTGGCCTCAAATCCCAAAAGACCTCTTGGAAGAGCTAAAATTATATTTTTAATTTTGGCATTTTATTTTATATTTCCAATTACATGTTATCAAAAATTGTTCGTCATTTATCCACATGCACAATTATAAGTTAAATAATTTTCTTCCATCCTCCCTTCCCACCTTCTTCCCATCAGGAAAAGTCTAGTGAATATTGTATATGTCCACTTGTGTTTACATATTAGTCATTTCTGTATGAGGACTTAGTTTTAAGGGAAAAGAAAGAAAACCACGCAATAGGAAGGAAAAGCACAGGAGAAGTTTTTAAAAAGTGAACATAGTATTCATTGTGATTCTGTAGTGTGTTTTTTTTTGTTTGCCTTTTCTTCATCTGGATGGGGAATAACATTGTCCATAAACAAATATGCCAAGACTGACATTACTCTCTGAATTGTTAAGAGCAGTAGTATCTATCAAAGTTGATCAATTTAAAATATTGCTGTTAATGCATACAGTATTCTCTTGGTTCTGTTTGCTCTGCTCAGTATAAATTCTTGTAATTCTTTCCATGCTTCCCTGGAGACTGACCATTCACAGTTCCTTATAAAGTAATGGTACTCCATAATATTCATATTATGTTCAGCCATTCCACAATTTTTGGGCATCCCCTCAATTTTCAATTTGTTTATAATACAAAAAGAACTACTATCAACATGTTTATAACCGCTTTTTAAGCCCTTTATAGACCTAGAAATATTGCTGAATCAAAGGATATGATGATTTTATTGCCCTTAAAGCATAATTCCAATTTATTCTCCAGAATGGTTGGATCAGTACACAACTCCAAAAATAATGCATTAGTGTCCCAGTTTTTCTAAATTCTTTCCAACACTGATCACTTTCTTTTTTTATCATATTAGTTAATCAGAGAAGTGTGAAGTGGTACTCCAGAAAAGTTTTAAGTTCCATTTCTCTGATCAATAATGATTTAAAGCATTTAATCACTTGATTATATATATATATATATATATATATATATGTGTGTGTGTGTGTGTGTGTGTGTGTGTGTGTGTGTGTGTGTGTGTATATATATATATATATATATATATATATATAATTTTAATTTCTTCATTTGAAATTTTTTTTGTTCATATCCTTTGATCATTTATCAATTGGGGATGAATTGTAACTTTATAAATTTGATGCAATTCCCTATGTATTTTAGAAATGAGACCACTATCAGATCCCCAGGTTGTGAAAGGTATGGAAACACAATTGATGTTTTTCTTCTAATCTTGGTAACATTGGTTTTATTAGTGCAAATACATCTTAGTGTAATATAGTCAAATCATATATTTTGCAGTTTACAAAGAACTCTATTTCTTGTTTGATCACACATTTCTCCTCCTTCCTTAGATCCAACAGATACAGTATTTGTTGATCTGTTAATAGGTCTATGGTATTGCCCTTTTTGTCTAAATTCTATACTCATTTTAACCTTATCTTGGTATAGGGGTGTTCAATGTGAGTCTTTGCTTAACTTTTGCCAAATTATTTTCCAGTTTTCCCTACACTCTTTATCAAACAGAGAGTTATTATCCCAGAAGCCACTATCTTTGGGTTTGTCACAAAATGAATTACTATACTTATTTATTACTATTTTTGTACTTATTCTAATCCACTGGTCCATTACGCTATTTCTTAATCAGTACAGGCAGTTTTGATGATTATTGCTTTATAGTATAGTTTTAAATCAGGTAGAGAGATAGACTCCATTCATTTTTATCAGTTCCCTTGATATTCCAGGTTTTTTTTTTTACCATAGGTGAATTTTATTACTATTTTTACTGGTTCAATAAAATAGTTTCTTTGTAGTTTGATGGTATGGCACCAAACAAGTAAATTAATTTGGGTAGAATTGTCCTTTTCTTATATTATTTTGATCTAACCATGAGTAATTGATCTATTTCCAATTGTTTACATCTGATTTTATCTATATGGAAAGTGTTTTGTAATTGTGTTCAAACAGTTTCTTGGTTTGTCTTGGGTGGCAGATTCCCAAGTATTTTATATTGTCTGCAGTTATTTAAATAGAATTCCTCTTTCTATATGTTGCCCTTTGGCTTTCCTATTCATGTATGGAAATGATGATGATTTATGTGTGTTTATTTTATATCCTATTTTTTTTCTTAGTTTGTTAATTGTTTCAATAGTTTTCAAGATGATTCTCTAGGGTTCTCAAATTATACCATCATATCATCTGCAAAGACTGAAAGTTTTGCTTCTTTATTGTCAATTTTGATTCGTTCAATTTCTTTGTCTTCTCATTGTTACAGTTACCATTTCTGATAATGGTCATCGTTTCACCCCTGATCTTATTGAAAATGCTCTGAGTTTATGCCTATTACATATAGTATTTGTTATTGATTTTAGGAAGATACTACTTATTATTTCAAGGAAATCTCCATTTATTACTAAACTTTCTAGTGATTTTAATAGGAATGGTTGTATTTTTATCAAAGACTTTTTCAGCATCTATTGAGATAATTATCTAAGTTCTGCTAGTTTTGCTATTGATATATTCAATTATGTGTATTGTTTTCCTAATATTGAACCCCCCCTGCCTACCTAGTATAAATCCTACCTGATCATGGCATATTATTCCTAGTAATAGTTTGCTATAATCTCCTTGCAAAAAATTTATTTAAGATATGTGCATCAATGTTCATTAGGAAGATTGATCTATAATTGTGTCTATTTTGTTTCTTCCTGGTGTAGTTATCAGTACCATGTTGGCATCATAAAAGTAATTTGGCAGAACATAATTCATAACCAGTCTAATACAGTTCTCTTAACTCTCTGAACTGATGAGAGGAGCTGCTTCCATCAAGGCTGTTCATCTCACAATGTTGTTGTTGATGTATACATTATTCTCTTGGTTCTACTCCCTTTTCTCAGCATCAGATCCCATAAGTCATTCCATGCTTCTCTAGAATGCAACCATTTATGATTTCTTATAAACCAATAATATTCCATAGTATTCATATACCATAACTTGTTTAGCTTTTTTCCAATTGATGGGTATCCCCTCAATTTCCAATTCTTTGGAACTACACAGAGAGCTGCTATGAATATTCTGGAACATGTAGCACTTTTCACTTTTTCATAATTTCTTTTGGGTATGGATCTAGAAATTTGAATTTCTGGGTCAAAGGGTACAAAAATTTTATTGCACTTTCGGTACAGTTCCATATTAATCCCCAGAATGGTTGGATCACTTCACAACTTCGCCAGCAATGCATCAATGTCCCAATCCTCCCACAGCCTCTCCAACATTAGTCATTTTCCCTTTTTTCTCATCTTGGCCAATCTGATAGGTGTGAGGTGATACCTCATTGTTGTTTTAATTTGCATTTCTCTAATCAATAGTGATTTGGAGCATTTTTTCATATGATTATATATAGCTTTAATTTCTTCATTTGAAAACTGTTCATATCTTTTGACCTTCCTTAGTATTCTTAACAGACCATCATCAACCAATGCAGAAGTCACTGACCATTTCACTCATGTCTAAGTCACTCAGTCCCCAACTGAAGTTCCAACTGAAAAAGAGATTTTAAATACCATTAGGTTCTTTTCAAGTGGCAAAGGACTAGTGCTGATTCTATTTCATATAAGTAATTTGCTTCTACTTTCATCTTCTGCGATGACATTTTTGTCATCTCTTTGTGAATAATAGTTTTCTATTGTGAGTGTTCTTTCTGTTTTTTGCTTATTTTATTGTTGAGTTCTGTTCCTGGGGCATAAGGAATATAGTCCTGAGCTTTTTGTACTTGACTTGTGGTTTGATCCCTGGCTTATTGCTGTTCAAGATTTTGCGTATGCAGCCCAGGCATCACCCAGGGAGAGGTTTCTTCCCAGCAGAGTCCTGTCTGTTGTCCCAGTGTTCCTAAGGTTCATAATTTCTTGAGACATGGTAGACTCCCTGCTGGCCAGAACCTTGTTTAGCTGCCAGAACCTTGTTTGTCAACTAGTTGCTGGGACTAGCTAAAAACTTCCTGCTGTCTGTCCTGCTCTCTTGTCTAGCTGAGCTTTAATTGTTTTTATTCCCCTGAAGAGATAGACCTTCACTGAAGATCCTCCACTATGTCTACAATTGAAAACTTGTTCAGATCTTTTTTTCTGATAGGATCTGTAGTTTTAATTTCTGTGTAGAGGCCACATTTTATGTTGGGTAAGGAAAAGTTCTGGAAGCATGCTAGTTTTCATGATATCATCTTGGTTCCATTAAAAAGTATATGAAAGTGCAAATAAGAGAGAAAGAAGAAAAGTAGAGAAATAAATGGAAACCATGCAGGAGAATTATGAAAAATTGAGGGAAGAAAGCAATACTGTTAAAAGTAATATTGGTATGGCTAGGTGGTGCAGTGGATAGAGTACCAACCCAGGAGTCAGGAGTAGCTGAGTTCAAATCCAGCCTCAGACATTTAATATTTACCTAGTTGTGTGGCCTTGGGCAAGTCACTTAACCCCATTTGCCTTGCAAAAAAAGCATGGAAAAAAAAGTAATATTGACCAAATGGAATATTAAATCAACACTTTTAAATTTAAAAATTCTTTTTCTGGAAAGGGGATGTAGCATATCAAAAAATAAAATTTATCTACTGGTAAAGGAAAATAATTCATCCAATAGAAAATTAACCAACTGGAAATAGAAATGCATAAGGTAACTGAAGAAAATAGTCTTAGTCTGAGAACTGAACAAATGGAAACTAATGACTCTACGAGACACCCAAAATTCCATCAAATGAAATCAAAAGGCTAAAAATATTGAAGAAAATGTACACTAAGTTTAGGAAAAATGATCCACCTGGAAAATAGACCCAGGAGGGATATTTTGCAAATTATTGGTCTTCCTGGAAGCCATGATCAGAAAAGGAGCCAGAAAATACCATTCAGGAGAGTACGGGAAAAGCGCAAATATCCTACAAAAAGAAGTCAATGTAGTCCTTGAAAGAATACCCCAGTAAAGATATCCCTGAATAAAAAAAAATCAAGGAATATTCTAGCCAAATTTCAGAATTCTCAGATAAAGGAGCAAATATTGCAACCTTCCAAAAAGAAGCAATTCAAATACAAGAGAGCCAAGGACAAGAATACACAAGACCTCCAACTTCAATATTAAAGAATCAGAGGGTCTGGAATATCTTATTCTATAAGGCAAAGGACCTTGTATTACAACCAAGTAGTAACATTCCTGCAAAATTCAACCTATTCTTCAGGAGAAAAATTGGACTTACAATGGAATGGAAAACTTTAAATTTACTTGATAAAAGACCAGAACTGAAAACAAAATTTGGTCTTCAAATATAAGACTCAAGACTTGTATAAAAAGGTGAATGAAAAAGAGAAATACTGTTAGTCAATAAGACTAAGGAAAGAAGATATTAGTCAATAAGACTAATGGGAAGGCAATATCTGTAACACTTGGAAATTGTATTTCTCTAAGAAAATTTGAGAGGAAAATAATTAGACAATTTGTGCATAAATACAATATAATGTGATGATTTTCGTAAGTTCATGAGATCTGTATTTCTGTTGAGAAAAATGGGAAAACTCAGAGAGAGGATATGGATATAAATTGATGATGATGTGTTGATATTTATTCCTCTTGAGAAATGTACTTCTTTCAGAAATTTGGAAGGAGTATCTGTGACAGATCATTTGTGGGTACAAAACAAATACAAAACAATTAAGACTTGAAAAAAGAATTATGCTGGGAAAAAAAAGTGGAGGCTTACAGAATAATTAGCACCAAGACATCTTATAGTAGAGTAAGTATAGAGAGTATAAATCCTGAGTAAATCTTACTATCAAGCTATTAGGCTCAAAGAATGTATTATATATATATATATATATATATATATATATATATATATATATATATATTCCCAATTGGGTTTAGAACTGTTTTCTATCCAATAGGGACCAATAGGGAAGGAGGAGTAAATAGGGAAAAGGAGAATGTGAGGCAAGTCGCATAGGTGTAAAATATTGGTGAGAAGGCATAAGGATTAAGAAAAAAGAAAAGTACAACTGGGGAAAGATAAGATGGAGATAATGAAAAATATTTTGCAAACATAAAACCAAGGTAATCAAGACAAGATAGAATAAACTATGGATAGAGAATCAGCCTTGAAGTCAAGAGGACCTGATTTAAATCTGCTCTCAGACACTTGATACAAGCTGTGTGACTTTGGACAAGTCACTTAATCTCATAGCACTTGCCCCTAAAATAAAGTAAATTAATTACATACACACTACTGAGTCAAATCTATAAGAACACAAGTCATTTCCCAGTAGATAAATGGTCATAGGGTAGGAAAAAGCAATTTTCAGATGAGGAAACTAAAACTATCAATAGTCATATGAAAAAAAAATTCTGAATTATTAGTGAGCAGAGAAATGCAAATTAAAAAAACTCTGAGGTACCATGTCATACAATATCAGATTATCCAAAATGAGAAAAAAGGAAAATGATCGATGTTAAAGAGAGTGTGGGAAAACTCGGACATTAATGTCCTGTTGGTAGTGTTTTGAATTGAATCAAATATTTTGGAAAGCAATTTGGAGCTATGACCAAAGAGCAATAATAATGAATATATCCTTTGATTCAGCAATAACAATATGATGTCTCTATTCCAAAGAGATCCTGAAAAAAGATCCATGGCCAAATTTTGTGTAGATGTTTTGTGCCACTATGTCTATTATATATAACTTGGAAAGATTCATTTCATCTCCTTCTCTTCTTGTTTATTTTGTGGTTAGATTTATCTAATTCTGAGAATGGGTGAGGTCTGATACTAGTACAGTTTTATTGTTTATTTCTTCCTGTATCTCACTTAATTTCTCTAACAATTTGGATAGCTCACCACTTGGTACATGTGTAATGTGTCTTTGCGCAAGATGAAGTTTCCTTCATTGCTTTTTCTTTGATTGAGGTCAAGATTGTTACCTCTAATTTTTTGTTACTTCAATTGAAATATAAGATTTTCTGCTTCAAATTTTTAACTTATGCCTGTGTGCATCTCTCTGTTTCAAATGTATTTCTTGTAAACAACATATTTTTGGATTCTGCTTTTTAATCTGTTCTGCTATCTTCTGTTTTGTGGGAGAGTTCATGATATTCACATTCACAGTTAACACTGTATTTCTCTCTATCCTACTTTTGCTCTTTCATATATTTTGTTCTCCTATCACTCTCTCTGTCCTCACTGGGATTTTGGTTTTTGACCACCACCTTCCTTAATATGACCTTGCTTCTATCAATCTCCCCATTTCCCCCTTTCCCTTCCTATGTTTGCCTTCCTTTCTATTAAATTCTTCTTCTCCGGGGCGGCTAGGTGGCATAGTGGATAAAGCACAGGCCCTGGAGTCAGGAGTACCTGGCTTCAAATCCGGTCTCAGACACTTAATAATTACCTAGCTGTGTGGCCTTGGACAAGCCACTTAACCCTGTTTGCCTTGCAAAAACTAAAAAAAAAAATTCTTCCTCCCCTTTCTTTTACATCCCCCCCACTTCACTATAGGGAAAGAGAACTTTTGAAACCTAATTGGGAGCATATGTTATTCCCTCTTTCAGCCCAATTTGCTGAGGGTAAGATTGAAACAATGATCACAACCTACCTTTTTTACCTCGATTTTAATAGATTGTTTCTGTCTCTTCATTAATATGATTTACCCTCTTCTGCCTCCATCTTCTTCTTCTAGTATAGTCCATTTCTTCATTTTTATTAATTTTTATTAAATGAAAGATTTTATTTATTTTGAGTTTTATAATTTGTCCCCTGATCTTACTTTCCTCTGCCCCCCCCAAGAGAATATAGTCTGTTAGTCTTTACATTGTTTCCATGGTTTACACTGATCTAAGTTGAATGTGATGAAAGAGAAATCATATCCTCAAGGAAGAAAAATAGAGTATAAAAGAGAAAAATTACATAAGAGTTTTTTTTTAAAAAATAAAGGTAATAGGCTTTGATCTTTGTTCAAACTTCACAATTCTTTCTCTTTATACAGATGGTACTCTGAATCACAGATAGTGCAAAATTATGACTGATTGTTGTATTGATGGCATGAACAAGTACACTAAGCTTGATTATCACCCCTATATTGCTGTTAGGGTGTAAAATGTTCTGGTTCTGCCCATCTCTCTCAGCAACAGTTTATGCAAATCCTTCCAGGCTTCCCTGAATTACTATCCCTCTAGATTTCTAATAGAATAATAGTGTTCCATGACATACATATACTACAATTTGTCAAGCCACTACCCAACTGAAGAACATTCACTTAGTTTCCAATTATTTGCCACCACAAACAGAGCTGCTATGAATATTTTTGTACAATAGCTGTGTTTACCCTTTTCATCATCTCTCTTTAACATATAGACCCAATAGTGGTGTTGCTGGATCAAATGGTATATGCACATTTTTGTTGCCCTTTGGACATAATTCCAAGTTGTTCTCCAGAAAGGTTGGGTGAGTTCACAGCTACACCAACAATGTATTAGTGTCCCAGATCTCCCATGTCCCTTCCAACATTGATCATTGTCCTATCTGGTCATATTGGACAGGCTGAAACGTGTGAGGTGGTAAGTCAGAGATGCTTTAGTTTGTATTTCTCTAATAAGTAGTGATTTAGAGCAATTTTTCATATGACTATGGATAGCTTGGATTTCCTCATCTGTAAATTGCCTTTGCATATCCTTTGACACTTTGTCAATTGGGGAATAGCTTGTTTCTTTGAAAATTTGACTTGGTTCTCTGTATATGTAAGAGATAAGTCCTTTGTCAGAAATACTAGTTGTAAAAATTGTTTCCCAGTTTGATACATTTCTTTTGATCTTGGTTACAGTGGTTTTATCTGTGAAAAAGCTTTTTACTTTAATGAAATCAAAATTGTGTAATTTATTTTTAATGATTCTCTCCATCTCTTCCCTTGTCATAAACTGTTTCCCTTTCCATAGATCTGACAGGTAAACTATTCCTTGATCTCCTAGTTTGCTTATAATAATATTGTTTATGTCTAATTCCTGTATCAATTTTGCTCTTATTATGTATACAGTGTGAGATGTTAGTATAATCCAAGATTTTTTCCATACTAACTTCCAATTTCCCCAACAGTTTTTATCAAAGAGAGAGTTTTTATCCCATTAGCTGGCTCTTTGGATTTATCAAACAGCAGATTTCCATAGTTATTTCCTGCTCTTGCACCTAGTCCATCCCATTGATCAACCACTCTGTTTCTTAGCCAATACCAGATAGTTTTGATGATGGATGCTTCATAGTATAATTTTAAGTCTGGTAAGGCTAAGCCAACTTCTTTTGCACTTTTTCTTTTTCATTGAATACCTGGAAATTCTTGAATTTTACTTCTCCATATGAAGTTACTTACAATTTGTTCAAACACATTAATTTTTTTTGAAATATCGATTGGGAGGCCACTAAACAGTTTAGTTTTGGTAGAATTGTCATTTTTATTATATTCCCTTGACCTAACCATGAGGAGTTGTTATTTATCCAGTTAGTTAAATCTTATTTTATTTCTGAGAGAAGTGTTTTGTAACTGTTTTCAAAAAATTTTTGCGTCTCCAGGTATTTAATATTGTCTGAGCTAGATTTGAATGGGATTTATCTTTCCAGCTCTTTCTGCTGCATCTTGAGAGTCATACATATCTACATCTATATCTATATCTATATCTATATCTATATCTATATCTATATCTATATCTATATCTATATCTATATCTACATCTATATCTATATCTATATCTATATCTATATCTATATCTATATCTATCTATCTAGATAGATAGATAGATAGATAGATAGATAGATAATCCTAACCCAACCCTAACCCTGACCCTAACCCTAACCCTAACCCTAAACCTAACCCTAGCCCTATATATGTTGAGGAATTATGAAGGTTTATTTTATATCCTGAGACACTGCTAAAGTTGCTAAATATTTCTAATAGATTTTTAGATGATTTTTTGGTATATATTTCTGGGTATACCATCATGTCATCTACAAAGAGTGAGGGTTTTGTCTCTTTTCCAATTCTAATTCCTTCAATTTCTTTTTCATCTCTCATTGCGGAAGTTAAAATTTCTAATACAATATTAAATAGTAGTAATTATAACAGACATCCTTTTTTGCCCTTTATCTTATTGCGAATGCCTCTAGCCTATCCCCATTGCAGAAAATGCTTCTTGAAGGTTTCAGAAAGATACTGCTTATAATTCTAAGGAACAATCCATTTATTCCTTCTCTCTCTCTCTCTCTCTCTCTCTCTCTCTCTCTCTCGTGTTTTTAGTAGGAATGAGTGCTGTATTTTTCAAAAGCTTGTTCAGCATCTATTGATAGAATCATATGATTTTTGATGTGCTTGTTAGTGATATAATTAATTAGTCCAAGTTTTTCCCAATATTGAACCAACCCTGAATTCCTGGGATAAATCTTACTTGGTCATCATGTATTTTCCTCGTGATAACTTGTTGTAATGTTTTGCTAAGATTTTAGTTAAGATTTTGGCATCTATGTTCATAAGGGAGATGGGTCTATAATTTTCTTTCTTGGTTTTAACTATTCTTGGTCTAGGTATCAGCAACACACTGGTGTCATAGAAAGATTTAAGGAGAATTCTGTCTTCACTTATTTTTGCAAAGATTTTATATAGAATTTGAACCAGTTGTTCCTTAATTGTTTGGTAGAATTCACTTGTGAATACATCTGACCATGGAGATTTTTTCCTAAGGAAGTCCAACAGTGGCTTGTTGAATTCCTTTCCTGAGATAGGCTTGTTGAATTCTTTTCCTGAGATAGGCTTGTTTTGGTATTTAATTTCCTCTACATTTAATATGGGCAAGCTATATTTTTATAAATATTAATCCATTTCACTTAGCTTGCCAAATTTATTGGCATAGACTTTGGCAAATTAATTCCAAATTATTACTTTAATATCCTTCTCATAGGTGGAGAGTTCACCTTTTTCATTTATAACACTAGCACTTTTGTTTTTTCCTTTCTTTTTTTTAAACAAATTGACCAGAGGTTTATCAATTTTGTTGTTTTTTTTTCATAAAACCACCTCTTGGTTTTATTTATTAGATAGATGGTTTTCTTGCTTTGATTCTATTAATTTCTCCTTTCATTTTTAGAATTTCTTATTTGGTATTTAATAGGTAGTTTTTAATTTGTTCTCTAATTTTTTATTTGCATATTTATTTCATTGATTTCATCTTTATCTAATTTATTCATTTAAGCAGTTAAGATAATAATATATACCTAGACAGCCACATTAAGTAAATTCCATAGGTTTTGGTATGTTGTTTCATTATTGTCTGTTGGGGGGTCGGCCCTGACCGCCTGAGTGGATAGGACCTCCCCGAGAGTGAGGTCAGGCCAATCCAAAGAAGACACGGCTCCTTAAGGGGAACAGTGGCTTCGCCTGGTTGGCCTGTGTCGCTTGCTCCAATCGGGTGGTAGGTTCCGCCCTCGGGGCGGATCGGGGTGGCAGCCCAGAACTAACTCCCTATATTAGCCATCACCCTGAGCTATTCGGGGGATCCCTCTGCACCTAATAAAACATATGCTTCCTGAAGACATGTCTGCCTGAGTCCCTCCTCGCTGATCCCCGGGGGAGGGAAAAACCAGGGATGCCTGAAGCAGTGCCCACTGAGGAGCTCACTCGGGGGTCCGGGGAAGAAGACCCCGGACAATTGTCATTATCTAGGATGAAATAATTCCTTCTATAATTTGTTGTTTTATCCACTCATTCTTTAAAATGTGGTTATTTAGTTTCCAATTAGTTTGGGGTCTATATCTCTCTGCCCCAATAATATATATGATTCACTATTTCTGATTTTCTGCAATTGTTCAATAGGATTTTATGCCCTGGTACATGGTCAATTTTTGTATAAGTGCCATGTATTCCAGGACAAAGTATATTCCTTTCTATCCCCATTCAATTTCTTCCATAGGTATATAATATCTTGGCTTTCTAACAATCTATTCATTTCCTTAACTTCATTCTTGTTTATTTTATGATTAGATTTATCTAAATCTAAGAGTGGGAGGTTGAGGTCTCCCATTAGAAATATTTTGCTGTATGTGTTTTCTTGTAGCTTCTTCAATTTTTCCTGTAAGAATTTGGATGCTATACCATTTGGTGCAAACATATTTAATACTACATTACCTTTATTTTCTATGGTACCCTTTAGGAGGTTATAGTTTCCTTCCTTTTCCCTTTAAACTCTATCTATTTTTAACAGCTGTTCTGTCTGAGATAAGTATTCTTACCCCTGCTTTTTTTCACTTCAGTTGAAGCAAAATATATTTTGGTCCAACCTTTTACCTTTTCTCTCTCTCTCTCTCTCTCTCTCTCTCTCTCTCTCTCTCTCTCTCTCTCTCCTCTCTCTCTCTGTATATACATATATATATATATATATATATATACATATATATATGTATGTATATATATATATATATATATATGTATGTATATATATATACATACATACATACATATCTGCTCTTCAAATGATTTTCTTGTAAGCAGCATATTGTGGGATTCTGGTTTTTAATCCACTCTACTATTCCCTTGTGTTTTAAGAGAGATTTCATCCCATTCATATTCAAAGTTATAATTGCTAATTTTTATTGCCCTCGTGCTATCTTCCCTCTTTGTATTTTTCCCCTTTTTTCCCTTTATATTCTCCACTATTTTGTTTCTGAATACTGCCCCCTTCAGTGTCTTTGCCCTCCTATATCAACCCTTCCCCTTTCTTTCCTCTTTCCTTTGTCCACTTCTTCCTTCCCTCCCTTCTGTTAGCTCCCCTTTATCACCCCCTCCCCCTTTACTCCTCCACTTTCCCCCTTTTAATACTTGAAAGATATTAACTTAACTGAGTGTTGTGTAAGTTAACTTTAAGCCAAGTCTGATGAGAGGAAGATCCAAGTGGTTCTCAGCTCCTCCCTTCTTCCTCTCTATTACAACACAATAAGATTTTTCCCATTCAATCTCCTCCATCCTCCGGTATCCTTAATGTCCTCCTTTTTAAGGAGATATTGTTTTTATATAATTCTGTCAGGGTCACAGAAAAGTTATGATTGTGCATCATTTCTAAGTATATTCTTTCTAATAGATTTACAATTCTCAAGACTTATGAGAATCTTTCTCCCAAGTGGGGTGTATAATAAAATGAAATTCTTATATGAGTAATTTCTGTCAAGCCTGTATGAAAACATGCCCCCCCCCCGAACTTGTCCTATGTGATTTGGCTGCATTCTTAGAGTCCTAGGAATTAGCCATTCCTTGGAACATAAACAGTACTGAAAAGAACTGGCTATTCTCACAGTGCTGACCTTAATTATGTTGTGCCTTGTGGCCCCATATCACATCTTCCTAACATCATAACACTTACTGACTTCCTTCATTCATAAGACCTCTGGAATCCTTTCCAATTGAGTTTAGCAACAAGCCTTCTTTGTTCTCCCCTAATAAATATCCTAAAACTCCAATCATTCAGAAGAAGAAGAAGAAGAAAAGAAGAAGAAAAAGAAGAAGAAGACGACGAAGAAGGAGAAGAAAGAAGAAAAAAGGGACTCTCACCCATGGAAAAGATTTTCTGCTGGGGTGCTTTCCCATTGGGGCCTCAAAGACTGCTTTTGAATCAGAATTCTCCAGCCAAGGCGATTGAGTTGGTGCTCCCCTGAACTGGTCATGTTTTCTTTATCTTTCTCTTCTACTTTTGTTATAGTATTTCAACTGCAGGAGAGTGTCATTTACAGGAATGAATCCGAACCTCATTAAAATCACAATACATTAATTGGCCTCACAAACAGGATTCATTGAGTAAATAACTCTAAGAAAACAGCAGAGATCCTTTCCCAGTTGAAGTACCTGAATAGGAAGACCCTCCCTTTTCTACTTTAGCAAAGGTCTGGGCTCAAAATACAGGCTGGTGTGAAGATTGGGGAAGCCCTGTTAGGTTTGGAAAGCCTCCCCAACTTTCTGAGTGCTTAAGTAAAATCACCATAGAAAAGGGAAAGGAGATGAATGGTATTTGCAGAAGGGGATGGGCTCCTTTAACCACATATCTGAAGGTATGTCAAGCTTTGGATAAGAAAGTGGGAGATAAAGTAAAAGTTTCTACCTTGAATGTGGAGCCTACTGTTCCACCCCCCCACCCCTCTTCTCTCCTTGTATCCCTCATTAGAATATTTTAAAGGAGAATAGTAGATAGATAGGGACCAAACCCCAGTAAGGGAGATCAGAGGAACTATCGGTCTCTCATAAGATAGATTAATTAATTATAAATTGAAAAAATGGATATACAACTGTTACTAAAGTTTGTTTGCTTCTTTTTTTTTGTTTTGTTTTGTTTTGAAATTGGGGAAAGACCTCTTTGATGGATGGCAATCCTAGTATATTTAGAAATGGAATGTCTGTGAAAATTACAGGCTTGGGAGGAAAAGAAATTTAGGTAAAACAAGTTAAAAATAATGATGAAGGTAGGTCAATGACCCAAAAAAAGAAGTACTTAGTAATGATTGTTCCCTTTCTCCCAGAGTACATAAGTACATTTTAAGGGGGATGACTCTCAATTTACCTGATGAGAAATTATTCTTGCAAAAGTACAAAGACCATTACAATCTGTAAAATTTTAAGTATACAATGGAATTAGGGACATTGAAAAAACTTGCCCAAGAATTTGTAAATAGAACTATGCCTATTTAGCTGCAATAGTAAGGTTTTAAATAAATCATTGGATCTGGTCATGAATAGTATGTGTTAAAATAAAATATGTGTTAAAATAAAAGAAGAAGAAAGGAGGGGTGAATAAAGTCTGAAATATGCTTAAGTAGTATTTTAAGAGAAAATGCAAATTGTGCAGTCTGAATACTGGATTTAAGGACCTGTGAAGAAAATAATGAAAGGGGGTGCAAAGAAAATGAAGAGGCATAGAGAAGTTTAGGTTCTTTCTAATTTATGGAAGCTAAAGCATGTAGAATGAAGGTATGAGCAAGTTTGACTTTGTATAAATAATATATTGGTTCTGGAAGTTTTGAAAAATGATTTTAAATCAGTGTAAAGTAGGAAAGAACATAGAGAGCTATGAACCAACTAATAAGTTATGGAATTTCTTCTGGGATTGGCAACCCAGATTTGTACTTAATTGAGATGTGTTCTTAAAAAGTGAATGGAGGGTGGAGCCAAGATGGCGACATGAAGGGATCCAGTCTTAGGGGCTCTCTGATAAAAACTCATAAACTAAGGACTCTAACTAAACTTTCGAGAGACAGAACCCACAAAGAGACCCAATGAGGCAGTTCTCCTACTCAAGGTAACCTGGAAAAGAGCAGAAAGGCTCTGCTCCCTGGGGTCGGAGGGGCGGCCTGCCGGAGGGGTGGCCCGCCAGAGCCAAAAAACTTCATCCTCCCGGAAGCAGCCCCAGGGTGCTAGGAGCCTCAGCTCACAGCAGCGGGGGAGTCTCCTGAGCTGCACCCCGGGGAGCACTGGGCACAAAGTGGGGGAACAGACAGGGACCTCTGCCAGAGCGAGAAGGTGTAGCTCAGCCCTCAGGGCACACAGCCAGCAGCCTGGTCTTTGGGCAGCCCAGAGCCGGAAACAGAAGCAGGTGGAGCTGGAAAGCAGGAGCCCTTAGGGCATGAGCCCATTGACCTGAGGGAGGGGAGTGAAGAGAGAGAGACTGCCAAGCTCTGTCCTCTGCCCCTGGAACAGGACTCTGGAGCTCTGACCACATTCAGATGCTAATCGCAGTCTAGGCCCCCCCATAGAACAGCAGGGCCCCCCCCCACCTCAGCCCTGTGGAAGAGGGAGGTGCTTATGGCCATTCACAGACCAGGAGGGAGGACAGAACCTCACACACTGAGACCCTTGTGGGAGTGTCCCAAAAGCTCAGGAAGCACCCCCGATAGACAGGTTTAGGCTGGGAAAATAAACAAAGTAACAAGAGGAAGACCATTGAGAAATATTTTGCAAATGAGCCCAAGAAGGATCAAAATACTCAGTTTGAAGATGATGAAGCACAAGCTCCTGCATCTAGAGACTCCAAGAAAAACAGAAATTGGGCTCAGGCTATGACAGAGCTCAAAAAAGACTTTGAAAATCAAATCAGGGAGTTAGAAGAATAACTGGGAAAAGAAAGGAGAGAGAGATGCAGGAAAAAACATGAAAATGAAGTCAGCAGCTTAGTCAAGGAAATCCAAAAAATGCTGAAGAAAATAGCATGCTAAAAAACAGCTTAGGTCAAATGGATAAAACAGTACAAAAAGTTATTGAGGAGAAGAATGCTTTAAAAAGCAAAATTGGCCAGATGGAAAAAGAGATAAGAAAACTCTCTGAGGAGAATAAATCCTTCAGACAAAGAATAGAATTCAGGGAGATTGATGAATTTACCAGAAATCAAGAATCAATACTTCAAAACAAAAAAATGAAAAATTAGAAGAAAATGTGAAATATCTCATTGAAAAAACAACTGATATGGAAAACAGACTTAGGAAAGGTAATTTGAAAATTATTGGAATACCTGAAAGTCATGATCAGGAAAAGATCCTTGACATCATTTTCAAAGAATTACTACAGGAAAATTACCCTGATATTCTAGAAGCAGAGGGCAAAATAAAAATGGAGAGAATCCACCGATCCCCCCGAGAAAGAGATCCCAAAAAAACAACCCCCAGGAATATTATAGCCAAGTTCCAGAACTCCGAAGTCAAAGAGAAAATATTACAAACAGCCAGAAGGATACAGTTCAAATATTGTGGAGCTGTGGTCAGGATCACACAGGGCTTAGCAGCAGCTTCATTGGAAGCTCGTAGGGCTTGGAATACAATATAATGGAAGGCAAAAGAGCTTAGAATGCAGCCAAGAATGAACTACCCAGCAAGGCTGGACGTCCTCTTCCAGGGAAAAACATGGACTTTCAATGAACCAGGGGAATTTCAAAAGTTCCTTTTGGAATGGCCAGAGCTGAACAGAAGGTTTGATCTTCAGATACAGGACTCAGGTGAAGCATAGAGATTGGAGGAGAGGGGGGAAATATGAGGGACTTAATGTGGATGAACTGCATGTATAGAAAAATGATACTGATAATATTCATGTGAACCATCTCAGTTAATAGAGCAGGTAGAGGGAGCTTTTATAGTTGAAGCACAGGAGAAAGCTGAATTCGAAGATAAAATATGGTGTAAAAATGGAGTCAATAAGAATAAAAGGGAAATGGAATGGGAGAAAGAAAGAGGAGAGGGGGAATAGTCCAAGCTATTTCACATAATAAGATTTTTTTTTTATTACAATGAGCTATTGCAGTGATATGGAAGGGGGAGGCAAGGGGGAATGAGGGAACCTTTGCTCTCATCAGAGATGGCTAGGAGAGGAAACAGCAAATATACTCAATGGGGTATAGACAACTGGAGTAAGAAGGAGGGGGGAGCAGGGGGAAGGGGTGGGGATGTAAATAAAGGAAGAGAGGATGGACCATGCGGGGACAGGGGTCAGATATAACACATTTTCTTTTTTTAATTCTTGCAAGGGGCTGGGATTGGAAGACCTGCCCAGGACCATAGGGCCAGGTGGATTCTGGGCCTAAGGGGTGGTATGGGGGCTCAGGGCTTCTTGGCCCCAGGGCCAGGGATCTGTCTTCCTCACCACTCAGTGACCCTACAGCAGCGTCAGAGTGAAAGGAGAGAGAAAATATAGTACATGGTAGTGGAGAAATAAGAAAGGAGGGAGTTGAGATCAGCAATGGCAACGTTGGAAAAATATGGAAGTAACTTTTGTGATGGACTTATCATAAAGAATGTGATCCACTCATGATAGAGTTGATGGTGTTGGAACGAAGACTGAAACACATTTTTTGTTATTATTATTTGGGGGAGGGTGCAGGGCAAGTGGGGCTGGGTGGCCTGCCTGGGGCCACATAGCAGGGTCATCATTGGATGTCTGGGGCCGGATTTGGACCCAGGTGCTCCTGGCTCAAGAGCCAATGCTCTGTCTCCCACCCAGCCACCCCTACTATTATTACTATTTTATTTTATTTTGCATCTTTTTTTGTTCTGCTTTTTGGTTTTTGCAGGGCAGTGGGGTTCGGGTGGCTTGCATGTCACATGGCTGGGTGATTATTGGGTTTACGAGGCTGGATATGGACTCAGGTGCTCATGGTTCCCGGGCTGATGCTTCGTCCATTGCACCACCTGGCCATACCTACAATTATTACTATTATTTGTTTTTAATTTTAATTTTTTTCCTCTCCCCTTTACTTTTTTGCCCAAGCAAGTCTATCTATATTCAATGGGGGGAGAAGTATTTTGTTTACTTGCAAACAAGTATATTTTATTAATGTAAAGAAAAACATTTGTATAAAATGAGAATATAAAATACATTTAAAAAAAAGACTGAATGGGCTGGCAGAGAATGGCATGTGCCCCAAAACAGGAAGTTCTGAAGCCATCTTAGATTGTGGAATCTATCTCACTCTGGAAGTACAAGAAATATATTTTTTTAGATTTTTCAAGGCAATGGGGTTGAGTGGCTTGCTCAAGGCCACATGGCTATATATTTATTGGGTGTCTGAGGTCAGGTTTGGACCCAGGTGCTCCTGACTCCAAGGCTGGTGCTCTATTCATTGTGTCACCTAGCCACCCCAAGAAATATTTTTTTAAATGAACTCCCTATAACTGGACATATGACAGTAAATGTTAAAAGAAAATTTCTTATTTGTAACTATGCCTAAAGGGCAACAAAAATGAGCATACCCTTTGATCCAGCAATATCACTACTGGGTCTATACACGAAAGAGATGATGAAAAAGGGTAAAGATATCACTTGTACAAAAAATATTTACAGCATCCCTGTTTGTGGTGGCAAAGAATTGGAAATCAAGTAAATGTCCTTCAATTGGGGAATGGTTTAGCAAACTGTGGTATATGTATGTCATGGAACATTGTTCTATTGTTATATTAGAAACCAGGAGGGATGGGAATTCAGGGAAGCCTGGAGGGATTTGCATGAACTGATTCTGAGTGAGATGAGCAGAACCAGAAAAACTGTACACACTATCAGCAACATGGGGCAAAGATCCGCCTTGATGGACTCGCTCATTCCATCAGTGCAACAATCAGGGACAATTTGGGGCTCTCTGCAGTGGAGAATACCATTTGTAGCCAGAGAAACAACTGTGGAGTTTGAACAAAGACCAAGGACTACTGGTCCTTTAATTTAGAAAAAAAAAACCTGATATCTTATTGTCTGATCTTGTTATCTCTTTTACTTTTTGTTTCTTCCTTAAGGATATGATTTCTCTCTTATCACATTCAATTTGGATCAACATGGGAACAAAGTAAAGACTGATAGATTGCTTTCTGTAGTGGTGTGGGGGAAGGGAAATAAAATTGGGGGAAAATTATAAAACTCCAATAAAATCTTTAATAAAAGAAAAAAGAAAGAAAAAAGTGATTGGAGCAATTAAAAACAGTAATATTAGACTGCTACCTGTGGGAGAGAACTGTACTCCTTTGAACAATTGCTAGCTGTCTATTGGACATTAGTAGAAACTGAACAGCTCCCTTTAAATCATGAAGTTCTGTTAAGGCCCCAAATAACTATTATGAGCTGGATAAATGAAGACTCTGATCTCTCATAAGATAGGACATGCACAGAAGTCCAGTATAATTTAATGGAAATGGTACATACGTAACAGAACTAATCCAGGAGAATCTGGTGTCTCTCCCCTGTCTGAGAAAGTATCTGAATTAACCTCAGTGCGGTCTCCACTGACCATTCCCCCTCAGAAGGCAATTTCACCATTCAAATGGAATCAAGGATATGATACCTTGAGTCTTGAATAAAAGAAAAACAATTGGGTTAACGGATAGCTCTGCTAAATATTTAGGACAAATTAGGCATTGGAAGGCTGTAACAAATAATATTTTAGAAAGAACAGGAAAGCAGTCAGTGGACAAAACTGATGGCTGTATGTCAAGTATTGAAACAAGAGAAGGGGAGAGACAATGTCATATTTATTTTTTTTTACAGACACCTGGGTAGTGGCAAATGGCCTAACCACTTAGATGACCATGTGACATACAAAAAATTGGAATTTTTATGGGAAACAACTTTGTTCTTATGAAATGTAGAAAGATAAATGTATTTGGGTCCAGTATACTAATGTGTCTGTGTTTCATGTAGCTGCTCATGTGAAAGCTAATTTGGTGGAACCTGAGTATAATGCCTGAGCTGATGAACTCTCAAAAGTAGAAGGACAATCCCTGCAAATGATGCCCCTGGAGAATAGGGATGATCTGATGCTAGGAAAATGGATTCATATCACTGCATGCCATCTTGACGCTCTTGCATCTTACAGGTGGGCATTGGCGAGAGGAATTAATATTCCCTTAGATATTTTTAAACAGATAACTCAGGAGTGCCCCCAATGCTAGCTCTTCAGTCATCGCTCCATACATGCAACTGTAACTGGAGAACTGGCTAGAGGCACTTTGCCTGCCCAAATTTGGCAGATTGATTATATAGGCCCACTACCTCTAAATCAAGGGTGCCAATATGCTTGTACTTGTGTAGACATTTATTCAGGAATATTAATTGCTTGCCCATATAGATGAGCAACTCAAAAGAATATTTGTAAGATTATTGATATTATTTCCTTATATTATGGCACCCCTATGCAAATCCAGAGTGACAACGGGACTCATTTTAAGGGAAAAGAAATTGATATTTACTGTGGATATAATAATATCGAATGGGTATATCACATGCCTTATTAGCCACAGGCAGCTGGACTTATTGAAAGAATGAATGGCCTATTGAAAGAAAAGTTGAGGAAATTAAGAGACAATAACCTAAAAAATGGAAGGAAAATTATTTGAAGCTTTGAAACAATTGAACAATAGACCACTGGCTGATAGAGAAGGTATTCCATTGTCCAGAATGAGGACTACTAACTTACAAATAAGGAAAGAATCTAACACTCCTACCATAAAATGGTGGAAATTTCATGATAATGCCATGGAACCTTGGAGGGCTTCACTTGGGTCCACAGGCTATGATTTATATGTAATACATGATGTAGAAATAAAACCTCAAGGCCAATTATTATGTAATACTGGTATTGGGGTCAAACTACCTACTGGATATTATAGTCAGCTATTCTCTAAATCCAGCTTGGCCAATAAGGCACAGGTACATGTACTGGGAGGAGTAATAGATAATGATTATAGAGGAGAAATTAAAGTTTGTTTGCATAATTCCCATGTGTTTGAAACCTACTCCTGTAAGACTGGGGAGAGGATATGTCAGATGGTTATATTACCATACCTCATTGGACAATGGACAGAAAAAACCCTATCCCCTGATAAGATGACTAGAAGGGATCTAGGATTTGGTAGCTCAGATGACATGCAATGGGTACCTGAGAAGATAATCCCAGGAACCAAAGTATGGATAAAAGGACACCCTACAGAGGCTCCTAGGCCAGCTGAATTAATAGCCCAAGGGAATAATAATACAGCTATTATTTGTTATTCAGGAGATGGCACTTGGCATTATGTTCCACTAACCCAAATGTTTATTCGCAATTAAGTGTTTTATAGGCTTCTGGTTTTATGCTGCAGTACAGACTTGGACTCCGGGAACCCAGTTGAGATTCTCCCAGAACAAGATCCAATTGAAGTGGTGGTCGTCTATTGTTCCTTCACAACAGGGAAATTACACTTTCCCTGCACTCAACTTTTGTAACATTGCTAATTGGACTATCACTAATGCTGCATTTTATCAGACTCCTTAGTCCTATATCCTGAAAGGGCCTCCTTTTGTGAACTTATTAAATTTAACTATCACTTCATTAGTAAACATTTCATGTTGTATTACTCCTCTTCTCTTTGCATCCCTGGCCTGTCACGGTGTAATAGATTAATTGAAAGTTGTCCATCAACAATGGAACAAGAACTAATTAAGAACTGTACACAGTGGAATATAGATAACACTACTTATAATATAAATGTTACTGCTGAAAATAGATACCAGTATTTAGTCTGCTCTAATGTTTCCACTATAGTTAACTGAACTACATGGATACAATATATATTATTGTTACCAGAGACTCCACCTAATCAGCATCCTCCTTCAGTAATAGGAGTTCTTAAATCTTGTGTAAATGTATCTATTGCTCAGCACAAAATTCTACTTCATTATAATGTGTTCTTCCCACCTTTTATTGCCCTGTACTAAATTTAAAAGAGCCTGGTAGGACACTTTACTTGGTGGATCTGAAACAGGTTTACGTATAGTAAATTCTATGGATCTTGAGACCTTGGCCAGTAGACTGCGCAGTGCTGGACAAGATGTATCTCAAGCTTTAACAATTAATGCTAATTGGTTGCCCACGGTGATGCCACACCAACCTACTTTAAAATACCAAGGCCAATTCTTACAAATTTTTAATGATAGCAATCTAGCTAATATACAGATGGACACCCAGATAAGTGCCCTGTTTAAATGGACCAAATGTTCTTTACAAAACATGTACACTTTAATACAAAAAGAGAATGCTCAGAGGTTGTTACAAGAAGGAGATACTCATATCTGGGTTGTGCTGCTCCCAAATATGATGAAATATTGGAAGCAAAACAAACCTGAACAAGCTCGATGTACTCTGTTTTGGTGTAGTGGGACTGTAGTATATTATCAAGTTCATATGTGGAAAATTATGTGTCAATTCCATGTGATTCCTTTTGTGTTACATGATTATTTTACTTTGCCACATGTAAATAGCAACTATGTAGATCAAGACAATGCAACTCATAATTTACAGGACTGTGCTTTTAATAATTAAGGTATGGTGTGTAGGATGATGACCTGGCAGATGGAGCCCTGCCTTCTCTCACACTTCTCTAACCTATGTGACTTAACTGTATATCCTCTTTCTAACTTTCAATGTTATATGAAGTATCTTCCCAATACATTTGTTTAACCTCTAATAATAGTACTGATTTAGCCTCTGTCTCACAGAAATCTCCTTTTTCTGGATGTCTTGCTAACATCTCTTTCCTACACTGGCAGAGTGATGAATTTTACTTTTCCCCTGACCAAGTGGATGAAGTACATATCTCCACTGTTGGGGTGATGATTTGTTTTTGCTTTTCCCCTGATACAGATGTTGTTAAGAGTTTGACTTGGGTACCCAAATTGTTACCTTTTCCATATATTTCTTTATGCTAAATATTTTAACAGTTTAGCTATTCCTATATTATTGTTAACGATTTTCTTCCTATTATTATGTATTTGTAATTGTTATATATATACTAAAATGAAAGAAATTTATAATCAGTTTACCCCCATAGTCCCGTCCTCATACATTTCTCGTGACCTTAAGGAAAAATGTATAAGAAAAGGAAATTCTCTCTCGAGCCTGTATGAGAACGTGTCCTCCCTCCCGCCCCCCGCCATGGAACCTGTCCTATGTGATTTGACCGTGTTCTTAGAGTCCTAGGAATTAGCCATTCCTTGGAACATAAGCAGTACTGAAAAGAACTGGCTGTTCTCACAGTGCTGACCTTAATTAGGTTGTGTCTTGTGGCCCCATATCACATCTTCCTAAAGTCATAACACTTACTGACTTCCTTCGTTCATGATAAGAACTCTGGGATCCTTTCCAATTGAATTTAGCAACAAGCCTTCTTTGTTCTCCCCTAATGAATATCCTAAAACTCCAGTCATTCAGAAGAAGAAGAAGAAGAAGAAGAAGAAGAAGAAGAAGAAGAAGAAGAACAACAACAACAACAACAACAACAACAACAACAACAACAACAACAAGAAATGGAATCTCACCCATGGAGAAGATTTTTTGCCTGGGGCCCTTTTCCTTTCGGGACTCAATAACTGCTTTTGATTCAGAATTCTCCAGCCAAGGCGATTAAGATTTGGTGCTCCCCCAATTGGTGATGTTTTCTTTATCTTTCTCTTCTACTTTTGTTATAGTATTAATAATCCTTTCATAAATATATATATATATACATATTATTTGCTGTGTTAAATATTATTGTAAGCAATCTATTCCTTGCATTATTAAAATACTTTTATTTTCAACTGTGTGAGAGCATCATTTACAGGAATGAATCCAAACCTCATTAAAATCACAATACATGGGAATATGGCCAGCTTCATCTTATTCGACAGCAGTTTTGTTCTTTAACCTTTTTTGCCCTTTCGAGCTTCCTGTTTTATGTCCAAATTTTCTATTTACCTCTGGTCTTTTCATCAGGAATCTTTGAAAGTCTCCTATTTCATTAAATATCCATCTTTTCCCCTGGAAGAGAAGGCTCAGTTTTGCTGGAAAGTGGATTCTTGCCTGAATTCCAAGCTCCCTTACTCTTCGGAATATCTCATTCCAGGCCCTTCAGTCCCTTAATGTTGATGTAGCCAGGTCCCATATAATCCTTATTGTGGCTCTTTGGTATTTAAATTGTTTATTTCTGACTGTTTGCAGAATTTTCTCTTTTATCTGATAGTTTTGGAATTTGGCCACAACATTCCTTGGTGTTTCCATTTCAGGAGCTCTTTCCAGAGGTGATGTATCTGTTCTTTCAATAAGTATTTTGCCCTCTGGTTCCATGACATCAGGGCAATTTTCCCTCACTGAATCCTATAATATTAAGTCCTGGCTTTTTTTATCTTCAATATTTTCAGGAAGACCTATAATTCTCAGGCTGTCCCTTCTCAATCTGTTCTCCAGGTCAGTGGTTTTACATTTTCTTCTATTTTTTGATCTTTTAGTTTTGTTTAATTGAACCTTGTTGACACATGAAGTCATTAGTTTCCACCGATTCCATTTTTTTAGAGAAGAATTTTCATTTAATTTTGCAACTCATTTTCCAGTTGGCCAATTATATTTTTGAAGGTGTTTTCCGTTTTCCCAATTGTGGTTTTGAGAGAATTATTTTAAAGTGAATATTTCACAGTAATGACTCATATTGAGCTTGAAGGGCATTAATATTGTTAGATTTTTTCTGATAAATTTCTATCTAGCTATGCCTTTCTTCTACTGATGAAGCTAACATTTTAGAGTTATGAGGCTGAACATTTGATGTAATCACATAATAAATGACCTTAAGACAATGAAATATAATGTAGCTTCACTTAGACATAAGATTTAATTGAAGATCTTAACTATGCTGCCCTTTATTATGAATTTCTTGATTTTGCTTCTCCTTAAAATTAAAACAAAATATTTAGAGAAAAAAATCTAGCCATGTTAGCAAAGTGAATGTATAGTATAACAGAAAGACTATTAATTGAGGATTAAGATGATGAGTTCAAATTCTAATTGATTTACTATCTGTGTGACCTTGAGCAAAACACTTAACCTTGGGTCTCAGTTTCTTCACCTGTAAAGTGAAGAAATGGGGTTCTTAGATTCCATCAAACTCTATACCTCTAAGAATATGTGAAACTTCTGATCTTACATTGCTCAGATGTTTTATGCAGTTTTGTCCTCCTGGTCTCTGTTCTCTTGTCTCAAATGAGGAGTTATCCCTTCTCTTTACCTTAGCAAACATCTCAGAAGCTCAGGTTATTCCTTTTGCTTCCCAACTTTTCCCACAGATTATCCAGTCTATTATTTCTAATCTTTCCCTAATCTCTAATCTTGTACTATCTAATGACTTCTTCCCAATATCTGTCAATAAGTCTAGGCTTCTCTATCCTCATTAAAAAAAGCCTCACTTGATCTGAACTTGTTATCATTCCTTTCCTCTCATTCATGCTGAGTCTCTGCAATCTGGTTTCCCATATCAACATTGTTCTCAAAGGGATATCTCCAAATTTATGAATGATATCTCTTTTTTTAAGGTTTTTGTAAGGCAAATGGGGTTAAGTGGCTTGCCCAAGTGTCTGAGACCGGATTTGAACCCAGGTACTCCTGACTCGAAGGCTGGTGCTTTATCTACTATACCACCTAGCCGCCCCTATAGCTATTTTTTAAAAATAAATCTTCGCATCTTAAATTGTTCATTATTGTTGAAGGGCTCTCTATCCTCTTTAGCTACCAAGTCTTGCAACCTCTGTGTCATGTCTACCTTCTCATTTTTTTTCTTAGATTCCAATATCTAATCATTTACAAAGACCTGAGGTTTCACCTTCATATGATCTCTCATATGTGTCTCCTTTTTCCCTTTGACACTGCTTCAATAACCTGTCAATCTCCCTGCTTCCCATGCTTCTGTCTTTCCCTATGCCAGGTCATTCTCCATTTAGCTATTGAATTTATCTTTCAAAACTTCAGTTCTGATGGTCTCACACTCCTCTCACTCTCATATTTTTTTTCCATATATGCCCTATCTGATTTTTGTCTTAATATGAAGTGGATAAATGAGTTTCCTTCCTTTTTTTCTTTTTGTGGTCATTGTGGAAATGGTATTATATTGGAAAAAAAGGTCAAGCATTAATTATAAAGTATATCAAGGTTGACCATCATCCCATATTGTTGTTAGGGTATACAATGTTCTTCTGGTTCTGCCCATCTCACACAGCATTGATTCATGCAAATATTTCCAGGTTTTGCTGAAATCCCATCCCTCCTGATTTCTAATTAAACCTTAGTATTCCATTACATACATATATCATAATTTGTTTAGCCATTCCTCAATGGACATCCCCTAGATTTCCAATTCTTTGCCACTACAAACAGAGCTGCTAAGAATATTTTTGTACTTGTGAGTTTTACCCTTTTTCATGATATCTTCAGGAAGACCAAGAAGTAGTATTGCTGAATCAGATGGTATGAATAATTTTATGGTCCTTTGGGAATAATTACAAATTCTCGAGTTACTTTAAATGGAATTTCTCTTTCTCTCACTTGCTCTCAGACTTTGTCATTCATATTAAGAAAAGCTGATAATTTATGTGGATTTATTTTATATTCTGCTACTTTGCTGTGACTTTACTAAAATTTCTAATTGTTTCTAATATTTTTAGATGATTTATAGGGTTCTCTAACTATCATTATGTCATCTGAAAAGTGAGAGTTTTTTTCTTTTTTCCCAATTCTAAATACTTAAATTTATTTTTCATCTCTTATTGTTGAAGCTAACATTTCTAATAAAATATTGAGCAGTAGTAATGATAATGGGCATACTTGTTTCAACCCTTATCTTATTGGGAATGACTCTAGCTAATCTCCACTACATATAATGCTTGTTGATGGTTTCAGATAGATACTGATTATCATTCTAAGAAACAATACATTTATTCCTATGCTGTGTAGTATTTTTACAATGAATGGATTCTGGATTTTGTCAAAGTGTTTTTCAGCATCTATTGAGATAATTTTATGATTTTTGTTAGGTTGGTTATTGATGATTTATTTTGTGACAATTTTTATTTTCTGTCAATTATACTGACATTTTCCTATTAATGAAAAAACTCTGCAATCCTGTGATAAATCCTGCTTGGTCATAGTGTATTATCCCACAGATAACTTTCTATAACTGTTTTGCTAATATTTTATTTAAGATTTTTGCATCTATATTCACTAGGGAAATCAATCTATAACTTTCTCTGTTTTGACTCTTCTTGGTTTAAGTATCAGCATCATATTGGTGTCATAGAAGGAATTAGGCAAAGTTCTATCTTCACCTATTTTTCCAAAAATGTTCATGTAGAATTGGAAGCAATCATTCCTTGAATGTTTGATAGAATTCACTTGTGAATCCATATGGAACTGGAATTTTTTTTTCTTAAGGAGTGCCTTGATGACTTACTGAATTTCTTTTTCTGAGATAAGATTATACAGATATTTAATTTCCTCTTCATTTTACCTGGGAAATTTATATTTTTATACGTATTCATCCATTTTAACTTAGATTATCAAATTTATTGGCATGCAATTGGTCAAAATAGTTCCAAATTTTTACTTTAATTTTCTCCGTATTGATGATAAGTTCACCGTTTTCGATCTCTTTGTTTGTTTTTTGTTTGTACATGGCAGTGGGGTTAAGTGATATTCCCTAGGTCACACAGCTAGGAAATTATTAAGTTTTTGAGGCTGGATTTGAACTCACTCCTTCTGACTCCAGGGCCGGTGCTATATTCACTGCATCACCTAGCTGCCCCCACCTTTTTCATTTTTGATGCTAGTAATTTGGTTTTCTTCTTTTTCTTTTTTTTGGTTTTTTAGATTTTTCAAGGCAATGGGGTTAAGTGGCTTTTCCAAGGCCACATGGCTAGGTAATTATTAAGTATCTGAGGCTGGACCTGAACCCAGGCATTCCTAACTCCAAGGCCAATGCTCTATCCACTGCCCCACCTACCCGTCCCTACTTTCTCTTTTTTAATGAAATTAACCAAAGGTTTATCAACTTTACTGGTATTTTTCATAAAACTAACTCTTGGTTTTATTTATTAATTCAATAGTTTTATTGCTTTTGATTTTATTAATTTCTCTACGTTTTAGAATTTCTGATATCTATTTTTTTAGTATTTAATTGGGGCGTTTTAATTTGTTTTTTCTCTAACATTTTTAGTTGAATGCTTAGTTTGTTGATTTCTTCTTTTTTTCTCTTTTATTAATTTAAGTTTTTAGAGATATACTATATCCCCTAATAACTGCTTTAGCTATATCCCATAAGTTTTGGTATATTTTCTCATTGTTGTCATTGTTTTGGATGAAATCATTAATTCTTTCTTTGATTTGTTGTTTGATTCACTCATTCTTTAAAATGAGGTTATTTAGTTTCCAATTAGTTTTAGGTCTATCTTCCTATAGCCCATTATTTCAAGTGAGTTGTATTGTATTATGGTCTGAAAAGGAAGTACTCAATATTTCTGTCTTTTTGCATTTTATTATGAGGTTTTTCTGCCCTAGTTCACAGGCAATTTTTGTAAGGCACCACATAATGCAGGAAAAAAGGTACAATATTTCCCCATGCATAAGATAAACTTTTTAAAAAAAAATAATTTGGATTCCAAAAGCTGGGAGCATCTTATTGTGAGGTTGTAGATTTTTTTACTTACATTTCCTGTTCTTTGTACTTGTTTTTGTGCCCATTGTTGTAGATTATGTTTACTTGAATTTCCCACATTTTTACACTTGTCTTTGTGCTCATTGTTTTGCATTTGTTACCAATATATTAGGTTATGTTTTGCCACATTCTGCCCAGAAATTACTCAGAAAAGATTTTCATACAGTTCTGAATTCAAGTTCAAAGTGATCTGGTTTGCAAAAGGGAATGGAAATCATGCTGCTAAGCATGTTTGGTCCTCCTCCAACTAAGATAACAATCTATAACTGGTTATGAGAAGAAGAAACCCTACTGAACTACTATAGCAGAAGAAAGCCATGAGAGGGAAGTCAGAAAAATAATCAGATTAAGAGAGGAAATGGGAGTTATGGATTAAAGAACAAAAGGCAATTGGAATTCCTGTGCCCACAGAGATAGATCAGCATAAGCCAAGAATTGTTGATGAAAAAAGATGTTCCTCATTTCATAGGAGGACAGAATTGGTGCTTTAGTTTCATGTAACAAAATAAGCTAAGCATGTGTACAAGCACCTGACTTGCCAGGGATTTCTTATGTTCAAACACAGACCAGAGCAAAGGCAGGATTGCAGTCAGAGCCTCTCTTAAGACAGTGATTCATCATGGAATACAGATGGGGATAAGCTAACAGATGGAAATTCTGACAGTGATGAGGATTTATATGACTTTTATGATCAATAAAGCTTAAGTTCGATAACTTTATGTAATATATTTTTTTTGAATTTTGAGCCCCCAAATTAAGGTGTGTCATACATGGAGAAATATGGTATATACCTTTCTATCCACTTTCAATTTTCTGCAAAGGTCTAAGTTTTCTCACATTCTATTTATATCGTTAACTTGATTCTTCTTTATGTTATGATTAAATTTATCTAATTCTGAGAGTGGGAATTTGAGGTCTCCAACCAGGAGAGCTTTCCTGTCTATGTTTTCCTCTGATTCATTCAACTTTTCCTCTAAGAATTTAGATGTACCAGCTTGGTGCATACATTTTAGTATTGAAATTGCTTCATTGTCTATAGTAACTTTTAGGAGGATATAGTCTCCTTTCTTTTAATGAGATTTATTTTTGCAGCTGCTTTGTCAGAGATACTTCTTTCAATTCAGATAAAACATTCTGCTCCAGTCTTTTATTTTTAATCTGTATGTATTTCTCTGCTTCTAATGTATTTCTTTTAAACAACATATTATAGGATTCTGCTTTTTAATCCACTTTGCTATCTGCTTATATTTTAAGGGACAGTTCATCCCACAATCAAATTCATAATTACTAACTCTTTATTGTCCTCCATGATGTCTTCCCTCCTTTTTCTCCTTTTTTCAACTTATATCTATTCCGCAGTATTTTGTTTCTGAATACCACCTCCATCAGTATATTTTCCCCCTTCTTTCCAATTTCCCTCCCTATGTTTTTCCATTTTCCATTTGCCCCTTCTTCCTCCCCTTCCTTCTGTCAGTTTCTGTTTTTCTCACCCCACTTCCTTTCCCTTCTTAATGAAAGGTAACATAAGTTTCTAAACTCCCCTAAGAAGAGTGAGTGTGTGTGTGTGTGTGTGTGTGTGTGTGTGTGTTAATCCCTCTTTGAGCCAAATCTGAAGAGAAAAAGATTCAGGCAATTCCCACCTCCTCCTCCCTTCTTCCCCTCCATTGCAATAGGTTCTTTGTACCTCTTCATGTGATATAATTTACCCCATTCAATATCCCTCTTCCACCTTTTTCTTTACTGTAGTCCCTTTTTAAAGTGAAATTATTTTTTAATCATTACATCAGAGGCATAGATAATACGCAAGTGTCTATTACTTCTGGCTAAGTATATTCCCTCTTATAGAGTTACTATTCTCAAGAATTGTGACTTTGCTAAAGTTTCTAATTGTTTCTAATAGTTTTAGATGATTTATAGGGTTCTCTAACTTTATCATCATGTCGTGATAAAAGTGAGAGTTTTTTTCTTTTTTCCCAATTCTAAATACTTAAATTTCTTTTTCATCTCTTATTGTTGAAGCTAACATTTCTAATAAACTTGTTATCATTCTGTATCTTGAGGCTGTTTCCATTCAGTGCCTCCATTCCTTTCCTCTCATTCATGCCGAGTCTCTGCAATCTGGTTTCCCACATCAACATTCTTCTCAAAGGGATATTTCCAAATTTATGAATGATATCTCTTTTTTAAGGTTTTTGTAAGGCAAATGGGTTTAAGTGGCTTGCCCAAGACCACACAGCTAGATAATTATTAAGTGTCTGAGACCGGTTTTGAACCCAGGTACTCCTGACTCCAAGGCTGGTGCTTTATCTACTACACCACCTAGCTGCCCCTATAGTTATTATTTAAAAATAAATCTTCACATCTTAAATTGTTCATTATTGTTGTAGGGCTCTCTATCCTCTTCATCTACCAAGTCTTGCAACCACTGTGTCATGTCTACCTCCTCATTTTTTTTCTTAGATTCCCATATCTAATCATTTACAAACACCTGAGGTTTCACCTTCATACCATCTCTCATATGTGTCTCCTTTTTCTCTTTGACACTGCTTCAATAACCTGTCAATCTCCCTGCTTCCCATGCTTCTGTCTTTCCCTATGCCAGGTCATTCTCCATTTAGCTATTGAATTTATCTTTCAAAACTTCAGTTCTGATTGTCTCTCTCTCCTGCTTTACAAATTTCAATGACTTCCTACAACTTTGAGAGTCAAATATAAAATAATTTATTTAGTGTTCATAGTTCTTCATAACCTGGCTACCTATTCCCTTTGCAGCCTTTGTACACTTTTCTCTCTCAAGTTCTCTGTAACACAGTGATACTGGCTTCCTCAATATTCCTCAGAATAAACTTTTCATATCATGACATTGGGCATTTTTATCTAGTGGATATTTTTTATGCTTATATTTGCTTATATGCTCTCCTTATATTTGCCTAGTGGCTTCCCAAGAATCTCTTAAATCACAGGTCAAATCCCACCTCAAACAAAAAATCTTTTCTAGACCCTCATTAAACCATTCTTTTTTTAAATTATTTCCCATTTATTCAGATTTTTTTCTATAAATTTTTCATATGTTAGACTATGAAATCATTGAATTCTTTGTAACATCCCTAGTATCTAAAATATAGTAGACATTTAATAAATGTTTGTTGATATGATTCTGGAGAAAATATAACCCAAAAAAGGCCAGGTAGGACATGAAACAATTGTTGTAAATGACTGACTCTGACCCAGAAAATAATTTTAGGGGTCAAAAAAGTTCATTTTTAATATTAGCAGGAGCTAAGGGAAAGAAAGGATAAAAGCAGTTGGATGACACTGATCTCCTAAAGGGCTTTTTAGCAGTAATAGCCAAGTCAACAACATCTCCAACAGAAGCCTCCCTCAAAGAATGAGTAGTAAGGAAAGGTATAGTAGCATGAGAATTCCTGCAGGATCACATTCACTAAGAGCAGGCTCAATTTACATGAAGAGAAGCAACTCAACCTTGTAAAGGGGGTTTTAAGGAGTTGGAGTAGGGAAGCACATACATATGTAGGAGGGAAGGTAGCTCAAAGAGCAGAAACAAAGCAATGAGGAATATGTTGGTGAACAGCAATAATTCAAAGATTTAATCTTTTATGGCTAGGGCAAGGATCCATTGTTTTCTTGATAAGGACTTGTCCTTGCTTTGGAGGAACTAGGTACTTTATTAAAAGTTCATTGACTTCATCTCAATAACGTGAACAATGGAATGGGGGTAAGGGTGTATATTGCTTTCAGCAAGATTAAATGTAAAAATACAGTGTGAGTAACAGAGGAATCATAAATATCATAAAACATACTTTTGTCCATTTTTCCTCTACTTCAGATTGACTGATTGGCCTTTGGGTGGCAGTGTGGTAAAATAGAAAAGTAGTGTCTCTGGCACTAGTTGTCCTTTGAGTCTCTTAATATCTTGGTGCTGTAGTTTCCTCATTTACAAATTTAAAAGTTGGGGAGTGATAATATCTGAATTCATTTCTAGACTTAAATCTATAATTCTATTAAAATGTTATTGAGGAGTAAAATAGCATTGTTTGTACTTCTGGATCATTTGTGCTCTGGGGCTTTCTAAACTATTTCTCAGAAGGGGCATAATTTTATTGAATTGGTGAGTGGACAGTTTTAAGGTCAGCATTATTTCCCAAAGATAAAGCTTTTTGAATTTAATACCAATATTTTCATGTGGTAACATTAATTCCAGAATAAGTATTTGAATATGAATATATTAAAACAGATTGATATTCTAGAAATAAACCTGTACTGATGGCTCAGATTCTCTTGAGGAAACCTTTATAGAATAAAAGAATTAGATTCTTATCCTTTGTTCTCAGTGAAGTTAGCAAAGAAGAATTGATTCATGTGAAATGAAAATCTGACTCATTATGATCAGGGAAGAAAAGGTATTATGATAATATCATTCACTGGCTCTGTTTGTCAATTCATTTCAAAAACAAATAATGAAACCTTATTCTAAGTCCATTAAAGGACTTTCCTATTCCTTCCTCTTAGATTGAAGGTTCTCAAAAGTTTATTCCAACAGGACATTCTGGAAAACAGATTTTGGAAAAGTTTTATTTATCTCAGTAACTACTTATTGGTCATTCAAAAACCCAGAAATTTCTCCTTCCATTCAACCTTTATTCTAAAGCTCTCTTCCCATGTTCCCTTCCCATTGAATTCTACCACCCAATCTCTACAAATAATTGCACAACCACTTTGACTCTAAGAACTCTTCCTTCTTTCCTGAAGGTTGTGGTCTTGTTAACTTTTAGAAATCCAATTTGAGGACCAATATGATCATTCACACAATTTTAACAAAAAGGGAGTTGCCTACTGTAATACTCTCTATAAAATAGAACATCAATGGGCTTTACCAATTTTCTTTCCTTTGTTTCCTAAGAAATACTTATCCTTGACTTTTGACCTGCCACTATGCCTCTAGCACATCAAGACCTAGCAGCTTCTCTGTGGTTATCTCCTTCAGACTATTAGGTATTGCCATCTGCTCTAAAGATGTACTCTAAGGATAAATGGACTATGATCTTGTTTGGCTAAGGTGTTAAGGGCCACCAGAACTTTCTCTCTTATTTTTAGTTTCTCTGCCAATCATTGTATCTCCCAAATAGAATGTCAGCTCTTTGGGAGAAGGCAATGTCTATTTGTATCCTGCTTACTTAGCATAGTACTTAAATGCATAGTCAGCATTTAATAAGTTCTTTTTCTTTTATTTAATGATTTATTCAACTAAGAGGCAAGTTAGTAAGCTTGAAGAGGATTATAACAAATTAGATGCCAATAAACAAGTGATTAATGATGCATCATTGTATTGTATAATAATTGTGATTGTATAAAAGTGATTGTATAATAAAGGAAAATCTTTGAAGTATATAACTTCTACACGTTGAGTAAAACATTGAAGAGCAAGATGTTAAATTGTCAAGAATCTGATTGATTTATTCAGAAGTCATATACTGTCTTTTGTACTATGTGCAAAGCACTCACCTGGATTCTTAACATACAAAGATCTATAATATAATCATTATGCTGAGGAAGTTTGCATTTTTGCTGGAAGTAAATTCTTGGAATTGAGGTAAGTGAACAGAAAATACTTTATAGTTAAAAAAACATTAAAATTGGGAGAAATCAAGGAAACTTTATAAAAGAGATAGCATCTAACTTGTATGTTGAAATAAGATACAAATAATGTGGGAGAAATGAGTAAGGAGTCACTTCTGGGCATAACAAAGGGAAATACATGAAGTTTGGAAAGTACTATCAGTCTAAATTGACTAGAACATAGGATTCCTAAGGCAAATTTAAATAATTGAAGGAAGTTGAAATGATTTTGCAATTATAGCCTGTCTTTTATAAATAAAGACTGGAATAAGACTTCCAGATAAAATCCAGATAAAAACTTTTAGATTGAGGAATTTTCATTTTATTTTGGTAGTAATAGTTTCATGATCTGGAAATTAGATAAAGAAATGGCAAACCAATCCATTATCTCTGTCAGAACAAAAACAAACAAACAAACAAACAACAAAACACAAATGTGTTCATGAAAGTCAGACATGACTCAAAAATGACTGAAGGTGATAGAATGGGCCTGAATTTTTTTTAAAGTCAAAAAATGACATGATCATACCTATGCCTGAAGAAGATTTTAGCAGTCATATAAAGACAGTTAACAGAAGAGAAAAGATAAAAAGAGAATATATTAAAAGATTACTGTAAAAATTCCAACAAAACATTATGAGAACTTAAATCATGAGAGGGGCCATCTTAAAGAAGTGAAGAGACTCAAGTGGTATTGACAGTGTATGTTGATAATAATTGACAAATTGGATGTGTGTAATCATGAGTAGTGAAAGTCTTCAAAATTCTGAACCTTAGTAACTGGGAGTGTGTTTGAAGTTTTAAGAGAAATATAGGCAATTTGAAGGAGGCCTTTTAAATAAGAAGATGTTTCAACATTCAATATTCAACATGAAATAGAATGAAGGCAGAGAAGCAAGAATGACCAGTTGATCATGATGACTGAAGGAGGCAAGAATTAAAAGAGAATTACTTTAAGATAAGTTAGAAAGAAAGACGGATGATAATTGATGGAGTTCTTTAACTGTCAGAGTAATGGTTTATATATTTTGAGTAACCATAAACTTTTAGAGGAAGAAATAATATGATGAAAATATTCAAGGAAATTAATTTGACATAATTTTGAATGATAAGATAAACTAGCTTACAATATAGTTTGAATGGTAAATCACATACAAAAATATCTGTACTTATATAAGACATGGTTCAAGCAAAAGACTGCAAATGTATTTTGATGGGAGAAATGACTGAAGTGAATGAGAAAAAAGATCATGAGAGAGAAGTATTTGACTATGAACTTAGATGATAGTTAAGATTTCAACCTCTTCACCATTTATTTACAACTTTCTAAGATTATTCCTTTCTCAATTTAGATTCCTTAAATCTTTTTTCTTGGATCATAATAGACCAGGGGAAGTTGCATATTTTCTTTGGAAATATATCATATCATCTGTTTTTTTTTTGTTTTTTAGAGGTTTTTATATTTTTTATGTATCAAAAACCCAATGTGTCAATTTTGAAAATAGCCCTCTTCACAATAAAATGTTCCTGAATACCTAAAAATAGGATTATAAAGGAAATCAATTATTTATGAATATATTTTTCTCATCCAAGTTCATGGACCAATTGAAATCTCTGAGAATCCCAGATTAAAAATCCCTAATTTCATAAATTATTCTGTTTTAAAGGCACTTGACCTTCCTTAATTTCAGGGCCCAAAACTAAAATAAAAGAATGTTGAATGAAAACATCAGAAGAGGCTAAAGTACTTCATTCCTATCTCATCCCAAGATTGGAAAAAGATTTCCTCAGGCTCTATCTGGATATTGACCCTATTGTTCTGACTAGATGTTAGCCCTTCCCCTCAAAGGTCTTCCAACCTTTTCTAGTACTTTCTTTTGTCAAGAAAAACAACTTATGTAATAGCTTCTTAAGGTTGTGTCTCTCATAAACTTACTCCCTACAGAAATACAGTCAACCCTAATGTTTTCTCCTTCTCTTGGATGCTCCAAAACCCTGATACTGTGTGATAATCCCAAATTACAATTCTCTTACCTCGATTAAAAGATCCTAAATTTTGCTGTTTTGATAGTCTTCATTATTTCAGATCGACAATTGCAATGAGTAATTATTTTTCCAGTGAATAATGGTTCATTCTAATCTTTTTGATTAACTAGAGTTCTGGAAGTGATATCAATCCCTTTATGATCAAAACCATTCTTTGAAAGAATCTTTTTGATGACATATTCAGCAAGGACTATGTTCATGAGAAACACATCCTTTGTTCAAGACCTATAGTGATAGGGTCCCAATGCAAATGGAATAGCTGGGGTGGGGAGATTTGAAAGAGACAGTTAGGGTTTTTTTAATTGAGGAAATCCCTAGCCTTTTTGACTCATGAGACTAAGGAAAAGCTTAAATTTTAATTCGCAGTTTAATGCAAAAGTTCATAGATTACTACAAAAAGTTTTCAAGTTCCTAACAAAATTTCACAAGGTGAATTATTTGAGAAGCAGCACAATTGTACTTCAGTAGAAGTGGTGAAGTTAGGTAAAGAAGAAACAGCCACAAGCTGAACTGATGAAAACAGCAAAAACAGTTAAGAAAGTCACAAAAGGATGGGAAAGGAAATAGTCACAAGATGGTGAATGGGTTTAGATAAGAGTGCATCTTAGAGAAATAGTTGGGCTGAACTTTTAGAGTCTTGCTCACTTCTTGTACATGAAGGAATTTCAGAGGTGTCAGAGTTTTGGGAGTTTGAGGGGCCTTGAAGGAGGCAGGAGTCAAGGAGTGACCCACCTGGACTTGACTAGAGTAATGCATACCTTGGAAAGCTAAGAGCAAGAAACATGGAAGAGGAGTAGGGGAAAGAGACTGGATTTGATTTCTATTATCTTAGTGAATTTACATTTGAGAAAAGGATTCAACTGAACAATGAAGAGAGAGTCAGACATGCACAGAAGATAGTTCCTTAATTTTACAGGAAAAGTGAGATAAATGTTTCTCCTTCAAAACCAGTACCTCCCAACTTAATGTCATTCCATTTGGGGGCAATTATTGGAAAATTCTTTCTGTTATTTAGCTTGAGCCCAAATTGTTATCATTTTAATCCCTACCACCTATTTTCAAATTTCTTCTATCTGGGGCCAACCAGAACATATGTGTTCCCTCTTCCTTGACAACCCTTCAAATATTTGAAGGCAGTTCTTAAATTCTCTCTTAAGAATTCTCTAAGTCAAACTCTCTAGTTGTACATTGTAGTCATACCTGATGGGTAATTATATAAATTAATTTGCAACCATGAAGGTTGGCTTGGTGAAGTCTTTGCTTCTATTTTAATTCATTCAAAATTATCAGGACAAGTGGAAAATGAAATTGGTAATGGATGAGATTGAGCCATAATAGTCCAGGAAACATCCCAGGACAATGGAATCATAGTAATTTTCTAATCTCCAATTTAGTGAATTTTAGGGTTTGTCAAAACAATAGTTAGAAGTCTTTAATAGGTGGCAAATTCTACATAAGGACAGGAAAGGCCTTCACTAGAATTACCTTCTTTCTAGACAAATTTAATTATTGTTGGTTTTAAAATACAATGTTATTTTATTAGTAAATGAATATCTGTGAATTCTTACTGGACTGAGCTCAGTCTGGAAACTTAACCTCTTAATATTCATCAATATAAGAAACTAAGGACATTTTAACATCCTAAACCACATAACTGCATCTATGTTGCAAATTTACAGTAATTTAAATCTCAAATTTCAAAGCAATGGATTTTTTAAAATATGAATATAAGATTAGTGAAAATGTCAGTATGGGCTGCAAGACTTGAAAGAGTAAGGGAAGAAATGGAAATAACAACTGGGAGATTCCAACAAGTCAGAAAAAGAAAAAGAAAAAAGGAAAAAAAAAATTGGAGAATGTCAGGCCAGGAGATTCAAGATACCTACCATACAACATTGGTTCAATTTTTAATTAAGCATGATCAATCTTTAGAAGTGTTTCTTTTTCTTTTTTTTGCATTGTACAAACTCTAAAAATCTTAGAGTTCATGAATTAAGATTGAAAAATTCCCCCCCCCTTCATTCTGATTCCTCCCTAACTTTCCTAACTTATTTCATAGTACTACTATACAGAGAAACTATAGTTCATCAAAGTTAAACTTCAAACCTTTGCCCATAATGTTTTTCCTTATATTTGTAAAATGCCACATTCCTCTATCTGTTGAAATTGTCCCATCCAACAAAACCAAGCTATGTCTGTTCCCCATAATATATTTTCTTTTGGTCCCTTTCAGAAGAAGGCATGGAAAGTCATAATAGTTGTTCATAATACTTTCAACTTATCATGCCATTGTTATTGCATATATTTTTGTCTTAGGGTATAACTCAAATAGCACCTCCTCTGGCAGACTTTTCCAACATTTTCAGTTGTAATGTTTCATCAAAACTAAGAGTATTTTTTTGAATTTCTTTTATATAATGGTGTGTGTCCCACAATCCAAGCAAAACACAAGAATTCTCTACCAAATAAATTACTTAATCATTTCACTCTATTTAATATAAGACAATCATTTCCCAACCCATAGCAAGTTGGAAAAGTCTATTTAATTGAGTAATAAATTCAATTGGGCAAATTAGTAAAACTAGTGAGAACAAAATTCCTATAACCCATATTAACTGAACAAATAAATTCAAGGTATAAATTACAAACAGAAATATATACATAATGAATTGGAAGGAGTGAAATGTTTCTACTATTTAATTAAGCATTTAAATTAAATAATTTCCATAAAATACTGTAACACTTTTTTAGTTCCTCATCTTTATAAGGCATTTTTGTACTTTCATTGGTATTCACTTTTCTTCATATGATAATATTTTGGTTCTATGTTCTTCTCTTAATATTGTTTTATAAAATCTTTTTAGATTTATCTTTATTTATTATACTTATGATCTTAGTTAAATGATAGTACAGTACTAATGGAAGTGGGTGTCACTGATGCTGCAGGGAAACAAAAGTCTTTATACTAACCCAACTGAATTTAGTTTCCATTTGATTATAATCCAGTTGATATTGATTGAGCGTAATTTCCATGTACTCCAAGTTCTGGTTTAACTGAAATCTTTGGCAAAAAATTACTTTTAGAGGATACAGACACCCTTGTTGGTACATTTACTAGAATTTATTATAAGAAAGGCAGGAATCTTCCCTATTTTATTGCTATAGTGTTAGCTCTGAGACAGCTAAGTCACTGAAATCAATGCTTCCCATCCCAAGGTCCAAATATTTTAGGAATAGAAATGTGACTATCCCCACAAGCTGATGCCCAGAGGCTTATCTTCTCATGATTATTCTGGGTGTTTCTCAGTCTCTCTGTCAGAGACTTCACTCTAGCTTTTGGTGACTATCTATTCTACATTTCAGATTTTCATCTCTGAAAAATTAGGTTATAAACCACATAATGACTATTTTCTTAATTATTATCAAATAGTCCTATAGTCAAGATTTCCTATTTTTTATATAAATGAAGGAATTGGGAAAAATGTGAGGTCAATGAATAAATGCTAATTGTTCACTCTTTCTGATTTCTACCAAACATTATTCTGGAACTTTTTAAATGCAAATCTGTAGCTGATCACATATGGTCATTCAAATGCTTCCTCTTTTGTTTGTCCTTCTACCCTGCAAATGCCATCAAGGAAAAAGTCTGAAAAGGCCGTGATAGTGCTCAATTTTTAAATGCTCCATAATTATTTAGACATTACCTAATTTTAGGACATTTAGATCTTTTCATTTTTTTCAGTTATACTCATAGATACTATTAAAATTTCTGTTCTGATAACATTTTTGCACTTGGAAATAATATCCCTACAAACTTCTGAGAATCCTTAGTTTCTTCTGTAAAGTGATAGAACTATCCAAGACAGGTACGATTTACAATTCTCTATGTAGTAGTCAACTTGGATATTACTAATACATAGATCAACCCTTAACTGAGACAAGTCAATGGTTCCCTATTGCTTCTAGCATAAAATACAACTACTGTTTGGTATTTAAAGCCATAATTTAGCTCTCATCTACCTTCCCAAACTGAATATACATTATTCCTTTTTTTCATTTCAGATAACCTATTAATTGGAATTCTAAATTCTATTTCTGACTTTGAACAATTTGTCCCCTATGCCTGAATTAGCTTCCCAATTTAATTCTATCTTTTGACACATAGATTCCTTCAAAACTACATTTGGTTGACAATTCATATAAGAACCATTTTTTTTAGGTTTTTGCAAGGCAAATGGGGTAAAGTGGCTTGCCCAAGGCCACACAGCTAGGTAATTATTAAGTGTCTGAGACCAGATTTAAACTCAGGTACTCCTGACTCCAGGGCTGGTGCTTTATCCACTGCACCACCTAGCCGCACCAGAACCATTTCTTAATTATAGAAATTTTAAGATTTTTATAGTCCTACCTCTCCCTAACTGATGGCATGCATTAATATTTTTTTTAAATTTTCAAGTACAAGGATAAGATGGTGAAAAGAATCCTGGCATTGTGCTAAGGTCTCCTGGATTTCCCTCAGAACTAATATGAATTAAGCTTCTTAACAGAAATTTCATCAACAAAACCCAGAAATAGAAGGTAGAAGAAGAAAATCTACCAACAAGGTCTGTCTCAGGGGAAGGTAGGTGAGCTGGGGGCAGAAAGCAGAAAGCTAGCACAGGGGTGGTGGGGTAAAGTCCAAGGATGAACCTATGAACATCCATGGAGGCTCTGGTTGTATGAACAGTGGATGGGGAGCCCTAGCAGAGCTGGAGGGGTGTTCCAGCACAGTGTGTTGGACTTCTGTCTACTCAGTTCAAGTTGTCTGAAGGTCCAGGACCACAGACTCCATACATTCAACACAGTCCACTTCCCAGAAACAACAGAGTAACAATCCCCTTTGCCTTCCCTCCACTCTCCCCCCTCCACCCCAGGCTCAGGCATTCCCTCAGTAGAATAAGGAGATTATCTAGCCCCAGGGACCAGGCCACACTGCTCAAGGATTGTGATATCCAGCTGCTTCCCCAACCCCCTCCAGACCTAGGAAATAGGCCTCAAATCAAGGTCACAGACACTCCAGAGAAAGCAAACAGCACCCTGGCCCACTTGGAGTTACTAAATCCTGTGAGCAAAGCTTCTAATAATTTCAACACCAAAGGGCTATGAACCAGCCCCCCCCCATCTCCAGGTCTTAGGAAAATGAAGAAAAGTCAGCAGAAATGGGGGTTCATAGAAAACTACCTTGAATTCAAAGAGCCTAACACAGAGAGATCTAGAACTTCTGAGAACGTTATGAACTAGTCAACCAAGAAAGACTTCCTTGAAGCAATCAGGAAGGAGATTAAAAATCAATTGTAAAAACTGGGAAAACAAACTCAAGAGAAAGTTAAAACTTTGCAAGAGAAAAAAATAACATCTCACAACAAGAAAAAAAACCCTTAGAAAATACAATTGGACAAATGCAAAAAAGAAAGTAGTTCTCTCAAAGCTTCAACTGGGCAAATAGAAAACTCCTTCAAAAATAGAGTTGACCAATTGGAAAAGGAGTTGCAAAAAAAGAAAATGAAGAAAAATTATTCTATAAAATACAGAATGAAACCTATGGAAACTAATGATTTCATGGGACAACAAGAATCTGTTAAACAAAACCAAAAACTAAAAAAATATAGAAGAAAATATACAATACTTCATCAGCCAAAGAACTGACCTCAAGGACAGATCCAGAAGAGACAATTCAAGAATCACTGGGCTTCTTGAAAACATTGAGGAGAAAAAAAAAAACCCTTGGCTCAATATTACAGGATTTAGTGATGGAAAATTTCCCTGAAGTCATGCGACCAGAGGACAAAAGTTATTGAAAGAATGCATTGGGTGCAGCTAGGTGTCTCAGTGGATAGAGCACTGGCCCTGGACTCAGGAGTACCTGAGTTCAAATCCGGCCTCAAACATTTAATAATTACCTGCCTGTGTGGCCTTGGGCAAGCCACTTAACCCCATTGCCTTGCAAAAAATAAAATAAAAAAGGAAGTTAGAATGTACTGATCCCCTCCTGAAAGGGTTCCCAATATTTTAGCCAAATTCCAGAACTATCAGATAAAAGAAAAAAAATCTTTCAAGTAATCAGAAAGGAACAATTTAGATACCAAGGAGGCACAGTAAGGATTTCACAGGACCTGGCTGAATCAACATTAAGCGATTGAAGGGCCTGGAATGTGATATTCCAAAGAGCAAGGGAACTTGGAATGCATCATAGAATTATCTATCCAGCAAACTTGAGCCTTCTCTTTCAGGGGAAAAGATGGACATTTAACAAAAATAGGAGACTTGCAACTTTTCCTGATGAAAAGACCAGAACAAAATAGAAAATTTGGAAGTCAAACAGTAACCTTAAAAAAAAAAATAAAGAAAAAACTGCTATCAAATAAGATGAAACTGGCTATATCCCCACCTGGGAGACATTATCATAACTCTCCAGAATTGTAACTCTATTAGAGAGAATATATTTAGCTAGAGTAATGGACACTCATGACTTATCTGTGACTCTGATAGAATGATTTAAAAACATTATATCTGTTAAAAGGAAGAACAGTAAAGAGATGAGAGGATGGAGGCATTTGAATGAAGTAAACCACATTACATAAAGAGGTATAAAGGAGAAGAAGCAAGGAGATGAGAACCACCTGAATCTTACTTTCATTAGATGTGGCTCAAAGTTAACATACATACACTCATTTAAGAAACTTATCTTGGGCAACTAGGTGGTGCAGTGGATAGAGCATCGACCCTGGAGTCAGGAGTATCTGAGTTCAAATCCAGCATCAGACACTTAATAATTGCTTAGCTGTGTGACCTTCAGCAAGTCACTTAACCCCATTGCCTTGAATAAAAAAAATAAATTTATCTTACCTTTCATGTATTAAAAAGGAAAATGGGGAGGGAGGAGGAGGAAAAGGAGAATTCACAGAAGGAAGGGAAAGAAGAATGGACAAAAGGAAAGGGGAAAGAAAGGAGAGGGGCAGTTAGATACCAGGGGACAAACAAACTGAAGCTGGTGGTATTCAAAAATAATTTTCAAGTACATACCTGCCTATAATGGAATATTTCCCATTAGAATTTACTTCTAAGTCAGTAGTCAATGTATAAGAAAAAAATTGCCACCTGTATATGACTCAAACTTTGAAAAATTATTACCATGAAGCTACAGTATTAAATTAAATCCTAATGTCAAGATGGGTTATCTGCTATCATTTTTGGAATATTTAAATTTTTTTTAAATGATTGTATTTATTTTGAGTTTTACAATGTTTCTCCTAATCTTACTTCCCTCCCCCCACCCCCCACAGAAGCCAATTTGCCAGTCTTTACATTGTTTCCATGGCATACATTGGTCCAAATTGAATGTGATGAGAGAGAGAGATCATATCCTTATGGAAGAAAAATAAAGTATAAGAGATAGCAGGGTCAGACAATAAGATATCAATTTTTTTTCCTAAATTAAAGATAATAGTCCTTGGTCTTTGTTCAAACTCCACAGTTGTTTCTCTGGATACAGATGGTATTCTCCATTGTAGACAAGCCCGAATTGTCCCTGAATGTTGGACTGATGGAATGAACGAGTCCATCATGGTTGATCATCGCCCTCATGTTGCTGTTAGCGTGTATAGTGGTTTTCTGGTTCTGCTCATCTCACTCAGCATCAGATCATGCAAATCCCTCCAGGCTTCCCTGAATTCCCATCTCTCCTGGTTTGTAATACAACAATAGTGTTCCATAACATTCATATAACAGTTTGCTAAGCCATTCCCCAATTGAAGGACATTTACTTGATGTTCAATTCTTTGCCACAACAAACAGGGCTGCTATGAATATTTTTGTACAAGTGATGATTTTATCCTTTTTCATCATCTCTTCAGGGTATAGACCCAGTAGTGGTATTGCTGGATCAAAAGGTCTGCACATTTTCATTGCCCTTTGAGCATAGTTTTTGGAATATTTGAAATTTACTTCAGACTACCCAATAGAATTTCAACCATTTTTAAATCATAGTTATGGCCAGAAAAATTAATATAATAAAAGGTTTTTGGAAAGTAGTCTCTCCATCAAATTGAATCCTTTAGATCCATGGAACAAGATAATATAACCTTTCTGACATTCACAAGCATTCCAAATTGCAACTTTCCACTGGGAAAGGATGGTCTTCTTGCTAGATCCACTAGCACTAACTCTTTCTGAACCAGAATTTTGAAGGGCTCAGATTCTTATATTATCAAAGCTAAAATATACAACCATCATATCAGTCAAAAGTTTTCAAATTACCAACATGAAAAAAATAAGACTTATGAAGACCTCAAGCTACATAGTAAGATGTTATTTTAATGGAATTCAATATGCCAATTTGAGCAGTATTTTGTGGTTTTGCCTCAGAAAGTACATGATCATTAATAGCCATATAAAATTCTAACAGGATTGTCTAGTTCTATCAGTTTACAGAAAAAAACTAAGGATAAGGGAAGTAAAAATAATTATTCCACCATAGGAAGAAAGATGGAAAATTTTCCTTGGAAAATTAATTTGTTTGATAAAGTTTCTTTCTCATGAGCTTGTTTTTAAGTGCTAATAGAAAAATGATTATATGGGAAAACAATAGAAGATATACCCCACCTCCATAAATGTGTAATAAAGGTAAGGATAGAAAAGAATATAATTTTTGGATTTCTTAGATTTAAGAAGGCATTTAAAGAAATGACTTCTACATAGTATGAAGATGGTGATAACTGAAAACAAAATGATAACAGAAATGCTCAATTATTAATTTGTTTCTATTTTCTCTTGCAAAAAATATGGTCTTCAGTCTAAAAAGTATAAAACAAAAAGAGCTAATATGGAATTAAGATCCAACATAATTTCAGAGAAATGGTATGAAAGTGTCTTGCAGATCTATGGAAGAAATTATAGATATGATTACTAAGCCATCATCAATGATTTCAAAGAGAAACAGAAAACATTAGAAAGAAAAAAAGAATTTAATCTGAAAATTTACTATAGCTTAGTTTTACTACTTTTTTCCTGGAATCAGAGATAGTTATTTAATTAATCAAAATTCATCATCTTTCAAAGCTGTTTCTTTTTATAGTATTGTTATTGTAGAAATTATCCTGTTTTTGCACACTGTACATATAAGTTTTCTCAGGTCACTCTAAGGCAATGCCTTTCATTATTTGTTAGGGAATGATACATTGAATATATTATTAAAAGCAAAATTAAGAAATTTTAAAGAAATAATGAATTACAAAGAGCAAATATGTATGGTTTCAATAAAAATCCAAGCAATGGAAGACTAATCTTTCACTTTGTTTTCATATACTGTTAAGAAGAAATATTTCTTAGCCCAAGATATTGTTGGATTCACAGTTGAGAAGACCTCGGTTCAATTCAAACTTTTGACACATTAGGTGTGACCCTTTATTTTTATTTTTTTGGAGGCAACTCTGTAGAAATTCCTTGTCATAGATACATCTTTGAACTGCATTGGTGTAAGGAGATACCAAATTAAAATTTTATCATATTAAAAAAGCAAAAAATAAAAATCTGTAACTTTTTCACAAATGAGATTAGTAAACCTGTGGAATGTTATGCTTTTTTTTCAGCAAAATATTGAACAAAATTTTCATACTATTTTTGTGGATAAATTTTGGACCATAGGATATCACAGTTATGTCAATTTGAAAACATTCAGTCCTTGACTATAAAAAAGTCATCATTAAATGTTCAATGTTAGCTTTGAATTTCATCTCCAGTGGGAATGTTCTAAGCATTTGCAATTTTCCCTAGTTCAGATTAGCATACTGGAGGTATTACTGAAGGAAAGATAATTAAGATTTCAGTGATTTCAGTCAAGTCTCTAAAATCAAAAGCAAAATAATTGGAAGTTTGCGTTGAAATGAAATAGATGGGTTAACTAATGTGTGTAAGGGATAGAGCTCTAGGTTTAGATGACCTGAGTTCAAATTTGGCCTCAGATATTTGACACTTACTAGCTGTTTGGCCATAGACAAGTCACTGAATCCCATTTACTTTGGTTAAACAAAAAGGCATCAGGAGAAAAAAGCATTCCATATACCAATATTATTGATCCATCAAATTATCAACAAATATGTGTTAGATATGCTTTGTATTCCAGGTACTTGGAATAGATATTTAAGAATAATGAGCCAGTACCTCTCTTTAAAGCACTTACTTTCTACTACTACAGGAATTTCTCAAAATGTTAGCAGTAAGCTTTTCTTAAGAATAAAGATATGGGGGCAGCCAGGTTGCACAGTGGATAGAGCACCAGTCCTGGAGTCAGGAGTACCTGAGTTCAAATCTGGCCTCAGACACTTAATAATTATCTAGCTGTGTGGTCTTGAGCAATCCACTTAACCCCATTGCCTTGTAAAAAAAAAAAACCCTAAAAAATAAAGAATAAAGATATGATCTCTCTCTCATCATATTCAACTTAGTTCAATGCATACTGTGGGAATGATGTAAAGACTAACAAACTGCTTTATGTGGGGGTGGGGGTGGGGGAAAGGAAGCAAGATGGGGGAAAATTTTAAAACTGAAAATAAATAAAATCTTTCTAAAATTAAAAAAAGAATAATAATAATAAATTGGGAGCAAGTCGGGGAACTGTGGGGTGCAGACTTCCAAGTAGCCTTAGGTTGGCTGGCTGGCTGGCTGGCTGGGGCGTTGGGGCTGCTCGGAGGAGCTCGGCAGCACCAGGCACCTGGACTGATTCTGAGGAAGGTGGCACCATGGGCACCAGGTAGAGGGGGAAGTTGGCCATGGGTGGGGTGGGAGAAGTGTTCTAGGGGAGGGGGGTGGGAGGGGTTCTGCGTGGGGGCTCAGGAGAGGGGGAGGGAAGATCTCTTGTTCCTGGCACTTTTTTGGGGGGGTGCCATAGCCGCGACCTCCTCCTCGTAGATGGCCGATTCCTGGAGCGACAACAGTTGCTTCCTAACCTGGAAAGAGGAATGCCAGGGCCTCAGCAGGCTCCCTTGGTCGAAGAAGGGCTGCAACAAGCTAAGCAGGAAGCCTCCACAGACTACAGCTACAACTGTTCTTGCCTCTGTGAAGGAGCAGCATTAAGTTTCTTTTTTCATCCACATCGACTTGTGTTCCCAACCCTACTTCAGTTTGGAGCTTCTGTCTCAACGACTCACCAGAGAGCTGGAAGTGGAAACATAAATTGTGGCCAGTCAACTGGAAAGATGTAGAAGGACAAGCTTTAGTTCAGCCTTCTGTAAATATGACCACTTCAACCCTGAGAAGAGTTAGTGCTGTCCAATCTAGAGCACAGTCTCCTTCTTATGTTATCAATACGGGCATTTCTCCTATATAGGGGTCATTGAGAAGTTCTTTGGGTAGGACATATGGTTCTCCTTCAGTGACTGACTCTGACCAATGAACTCAAATGCGTATTCATCTACTACATTACCTGCCCAGCAAGCAGCCTCTCACTATGCAACACAAAAACTTGCTTCTCCCACAGCTGTGCAAAGGGTTGGCTCAGTCACATCAAGGCAAACAACTAATCTCAATGGAACAGCTTCTCAATATCAAGCAGTAGGTTCACCTTTAATCCTGCCTAATGCACAGACTAGGGTAGCTTCTCCATCTCATGTCCAAGTAGGCTCATCTTCCCCAAAATGCTCTGAAATGACTGCAGTTCCACAGCATCTGGGATCATCACTACAAACAATTCTTCAAGCTATTGAACAATTTGGATAGCAATAGTATGAGTTTATGAGAGGATGTTTCCACTTTGTCCAGACAGTCTCACAGGCTTGAGAAGCTCTTATACTTGTCAGCATAGCCAACTTAGTCAAGAATTGTGTTCTGTTGTATATCCTGACTTGCACATCACCCCTATTTATGAAGGTAGAACTTATTATATTCCTATATATCATAGTCTAAATCATGGAACTGTTGAACTCCAGGTGTCATTATATCATTATATAGCATGATATAGCACCATATCACACTGGATCAAGTGTTGAAAATCTGCAAAGACCTTCCAGCCAGCAAAGCACTCTTACATACTAAAGAAACAATTTTTCTCTGAACACAACAGCTATCTATGTGGAACCCTACAAGCCAATTTAGTATCAAATGCAAGAATGCAATTATAACAGACTTCAGCATGCAGCACCAACCAGATCACCATCCACAGAAAGCATTAAAAAGTCCCTAGAGAATTTGCTTGGCAAGACCCTGAACTTCCAGAAGTCATTCACATGGTACATCAGTTTCCATCAATTCAAGCAAATGCAGACACCTATTTACAACATCTGTACTTTGGAGATAACAAAACAAAAACTGAGGTATGTAGATTAGGAGGAATCAAATATATGGTTGACCTTTCAGATCAGAGAGTTTTGGAAGTACAGAAGAATGCTTGTGGTGCACTACACAACCTTGTTTATGGAAAATCTACAGATGAAAATAAAATAGCCATGAAAAATGTTGGTGGTACACCTATCCTGTTGTGATTGTTAAGAAAATCTATTAATGCAGAAATAAGGGAACTTGTCATGGGAGTTCTTTGAAATTTGTCCTTATGTGATGCAGTAAAATGACAGTCATTCAAGATGTTCTATCAACTTTAACAAGCACTGTGATAGTTCCACATTCTGGATGGAATAATTCTTCTTTTGATGAAGATCATAAAATTAAATTTCAGACTTCACTAATTTTGAATAATTCTACAGATTGCCTAAGGAATCTCAACTCTGTGGGAGAAGAAGTATGCAAACAAATGAGATCTTATGAAGGTCTTATAGATTCCTTGTTATATGTGATCCATGCATGTGTGAACATTTCTGTTTATGACAGCAACACTGTGGAAAACTGTGTGTGCACCTTGAGGAACCTGTCATATCGATTAGAATTAGTAGTACCTCAGGCATGACTGCTGGGAATAAATGAATTAGGTGACTTGTTAGGAAAAGTATCTCCCAGCAAAGATTCAGAATCAAGTTGTTGGGGAAAAAGAATAATAAGAAAAGGAGGACTCCACAGGAGGACCAATGGAATGGAGTTGGCACCCTACTTAGATTTTCTAAGTCTCCTAAAGGGGTTGAAATATTTTGGCATCCATCAATAGTAAAGCCATACTGGAACCTTCTAACAGAAAGCTCCAAACCAGCTACTTTAGAAGGCTCGGGAGGATCACTTCAGAACCTCTCTGCAGGCAACTGGAAGTTTGCTGTATATATTCGAGCTGCTGTCTGAAATAAAAAAAGTTTTCTCATTCTTATAGAACTTCTGAGAATGGACAAGCCCAGAATTGTGTCTTCTGTGGCAACTGCTTTGAGAAACTGGCCTTAGATTTTCCTAACATGGAGCCTGTAGGTGAATATGCTATGTGAAACCTTGTACCTCATCTGCCAAGAGGCAATGGTCTAAGCATTTTGTCTGATGAGACCATGGCAGCAATCTGCTGTGCTCTGCATGAGGACACCAGTAAAAACATGGAGAATGCCAAAGCCCTGGCTGACACTGGAGGGATCGAGAAACTAGTGAACATCACCAAAGAGAAAGGGGACAGATCACTCCTGGAAGTGGTGAAAACAGCAACCCAGATATTGACTACCTTGTGGCAATATCAGGACTTGGGGAGCATTAATAAAAAGGATAGGTGGGATCAAAATCATTTTATTACACCTGTATCAACATTAGAGTATGGAACGATTCAAATCACATCATTCCCTCTCAACTACCAACCAACAGACATCACCTGCCATTGAGTCAGGCTCTAGCAAACCTTCACCAATTTACATCAGTTCCTATTCCTCTCCAGCAAAAGAACAAAATAGATGGTTACAGCACCCACAGCTGTGTTAGTCAAGATGACTCCAACAGAAAGAACTTTGATGCATACAGATTGTATTTGCAGTTTCCTTAGAGATATGAAGACCCTTATTTTGACGATCAAGTTCACTTTGCACCTTCTACTGATTATTCAATACAATGTGGACTGAAATCCACAAAGAATTATGTAGACTTTTATTCTACAGATGAACTTCTTAGAGAGCAGAACAGGGGTTGCCAGACTCCTGGGTGTATCAACAAAAAAATTCAGTAGAGGAACTTTTCTTCTTTAACCTTGTTTCAGGTGAGATGGAGAGATGTGTTTGCTGATTTGATGGTGAAACATGCAAGTGAAATAGAAGGAACAAGAGAAGAAGCATTATTTTTCTTCGAAGAATTTTTGGTAAAGTGAGGAAAGCAATGGAAGAGAACTTTTATAGCTCTGCTTAGGTATTAGTTCTAATTACTTTTAGTTCCTGTAGTGTGGTGAAGGTGTGGGTAATGTGATAAAAGATTTGAGAAATGGATCAAATGAATTGGGAGAGTGGGTAGATCAAATCAAATTACAGATGATTTTTATGTGAATAAAGTCTGGTTCTCATAGTTTGTACAGAAAAATAAAATAAAATAGATGTCCTTGTTTCATTGATCTTACTAAATGTCAAGATTGTAGGTTTAAAAAAAGGAATAATAATAAATTCACCATTCCCTTTTGAGTCTGTGACCTAATTTAAATATATCTGAATGTTTTTCTGACCTTCTATGTCTAGTTCACTTATTAATCAAGATAAATAGAAATACAAAAACAAAACAAAGAAATGAAAACATCCAGTAGAAAATGTTTGCAAGAGGATAATTTTATTCTTTAAAACAGAAACAATTTTTTTGATATGGCTATTCCCTTCATCTCTTGCTTTAACTCAAAATTTCTCAGTATTCATGAGAGTCTTGTGATAATGAGGCCCTCTAAAATTATTTAGGCTGGTTTATCAAATACAGACTAGAGTTGCTGCTGTTGCTGTTGTTATTGTTATTTTTGTCGCTGAGTTATTTCAATCATGTGCAAATCTCATCACTTCATTTGGAGCTAGGTGATGCCGAGACCAGTGTTACTCAATGCTCAAAGACTCTAAAGGTTGATGCTGTGGATCAGATGTTATGTTCTGCTGACATCTGCTTTGGAAACTTTTGAGTCATTTCTATGCCTTGATTACTTATTGAAATAAGACTTTCTTGGAGGTAGCTAGAGAGTACCCAAAAGACAAGAAAATAAAATTTATCATAGAATCTTAGAATCATATAGCTAAAATAAATCTCTTTTGCTTATAATTCAACCAATTAATTAAGAGGTCCAGGAAAAACTCATAATGTTTAATCATTTTCTCAATTTCACACAATTCTTTCCCAGAGAATCAGGATGGATTTAGAGAATAACAAAATATTTAAGTTAGAAGGATCAGAAAATATAAGCTCTGTATCCATCTAGTATATATGGTCTGGACCCCCAAAAGTGAACCCACTGCAACATACCAGCCATTGTAGAAAGATCTCCAAGGAGGGAAAAAATATTTCCTGAAACTATATATTCTACTTTGAGATAGCTGTGATTGTTAAGGTTTTACTTACATTAAGTCAAAATTTATCACTTTACAGTGTCCATTCTTTGTTCCAGATTCTTCCCTCTTGACTGTAATGTTCTTATTGAACATTGTTTTTAATGATATTCTCATGGTGTTCTTTCAAAAATTTTTTACATATATCTATCACTTATCAAGTTATCTCTAATCTAATTTACCTTTTATTTTTTTACCATTTTTTTAAGGTTTTTACAAGGCAAGTGGGGTTAAGTGGCTTGCCCAAGGCCCACAGCTAGGTAATTATTAAGTGTCTGAGGCTGGATTTGAACTCGGGTACTCCTGACTCCAGGGCCAGTGCTCTATCCACTGCGTCACCTAGCTACCCCTCTAATCTAATTTAAAGATATCCTTAGTTCCTTCACCTCATCCTAAATGATCAGCTGAGATCACCTAAGAAAATTATTTTACAAAACTAAAAATTTCTCTATAAAAACTATTCTCATAATCATTATTATTGCAATTATAAGGCATAAACCAAATGACCTAAAACACCATGGTTGCCTCCTCAACTTTCCAGTTTTTCAATGTCTTTTAAATCTATTACATTCAGAACAGAACAGTTCTTTTTGATATGAAGAATATCCAAAGAAAGAGATACACTAAAAAAGAAAACTGTAAAATGATTTAGTCATTTCAAAAGGGAAAAAAAAGAATGTAAATATGTATGGTGACTACTTTTCTTTACTATAACTATCACTATATTTGTTCAACTTTAAATGAAATGAATATATACTAGAATATGAGTTCTAAATAACTATTAATATAGGCAACATATAGAAAAGGAAACAAACACAAAGGTTACATAAATGATTCACATTCTTGGAAACGGAATTTATTTTTTTTAAATTTTTATTGAAGTTACATTTTTCCAAATATATGTTATAAAATTTTATTTACATTCATCCATATGCCTTTGCATATTTTTAAGTTACAAAATTTCCTTCCACCCTCTTTTCCCATCCTTCTCTCCTCAGTGGTGAACAGTCAGGTTAGCATTGTATTTACCCATTTGTGTTAAGCATATTTACAGGTTAGTCATTTTTGGTATGAGGAATTAGGACTAAGGGTAAGGCATACATAAGAGATATATTTTTTTAAAGTGAATGCCATGTTCCTCATATTCTGAATGATTTTTTGTTTCATTTTGTTTTCTTTTGCTTTGCTTTGTTTTGTTTTTCTTCCTCCAGATAGGGATAATATTGCCCATAGGTCTAATAGAATTGTTCTAGCTTTCTGAACTGTTAAGAAGAGCTGATTCCATCCAAAGTTGATTTGACATTTTCCTTCCCCTTTTCATTTGCCTTTTTATGCAATTTTTGAGTTATGTATTTGGTGATTGAATTCTCTGTTCAGTTCTGGTCTTTGTGTCAGGAAATTCTGGAAGTCTTCTATTTTGTTGAACATTCATCTTTTTTTCCCCTGACAGTATATGCTGAATTTTGCATGGTAGTAAATTCTGGGTTGTAATCTCAGGTCCTTTGGCCTCTGATACATGGTATTCCTCATTCTCCTCTCCTTCAGTGTTGCGGCTCATAGATCCTCTGTGAATCTTATTGTATTTCCTTTGTATTTAAATTATTTCATTTTTGCTGCTTGCAGTATTCTCCTTTATTTAAGAGTTCTGGAATTTGGTACAAGCTTGAAGTTTTAACCCAGGGGTCTCTTTCTGGAAAAGTTCTGAGAATTCTTTCAGTGGTTATATTGTCTTTTTCTTTTAGCAGATTTGGACAGTTTCCCCTGATAATTTCCTGCATGATGCTTTCCAGGTTCTTTTTTTATGTAGTTTTTCTAGTAGTCTGATGATTTGTAGATTCTCTCTTCTAGATCTATTTTCCAGGACATTCATTTTTACTAAAAGGTACTTTATGTTTTCTTCAATTTTTTCAACCTTTTTTATTTAGTTTGCTGGAATCTTATAGTGTTGATTTATTGGTTTCTAATTGTTCAATTCTGATTTTTAGGGTTTCATTTTCTTCAATTACCTTTTGTATTTCCTTTTTAAAGATGTTGAATTCTCTGGTCTATTTTTCATAACTTAACTGCATGACTTTTATTTCTTTTTTCCCTATTTTTCTTCTTCCTCTCTTCTTTGGTTATATAAATCTTTTTTAAGCTCTTCTATGAGTTTTGATTTTGAGTCCAATTCATAAACTGAGACTTCTCCAAATATGATTTTCCCCTGATTTATTTTTCCAACATAGCATTGGTATCATTTTCACTTGCAAAGTAGCTTTCTGGAATGAGCACTCTCTTTAACGTTTTTGTTCAACTTTGTTGTTTTGGTCCTACTCCTGGGATATAGGAAGTATAGATCCAAGCCTTTTTTTTTTTTTCCTGGGACTGGTGTCTGCTCCCTGGCTTGCTGTTGGCCAAGATGTTACCTATGCAGTCCTGGCCTTGCCTCTGCAGAGGTTTATTTTCTCTTTTTTGTAAAGGTTCTGATTTCACAGTGGTTGGTTCCCAATGCAGTCCTATTTCTGCCCCACTGTTTCCATGGTTCAGACTTTGGAATTGGGATCCTCCCTGCTGGTTTGCTATCTAGCTGCTGGGACCTCTGCTATTGTCAAATTGTTGGGCCTTGATTGCACTGTGTATAACAGCCTCCTGCTGCCTTTTCCAGCTCTCCCATCTGCTTCCTGGACTTTACTTTCCCTTTGCCCCCAAAGAAATGGATTTTCATTGAAGTTCCTCAACAATGTCTATAGTTGAAAACTTCTTTGAATCTTTTCTTTGTCTTGGTGGGATCTGTAGCTTGAATGTCAGAGTAGAGGATTCAGTTATCTTTAGTAGGGAAAGACTCCAGGAGCATGTTAGCTTCATGTTGCCATCTTGACACCATCCTGGAAGTCCAATTGAATTTATTTCTAATTGAATTAGAATAATATTCTTTGAAATCAGTTAGAACTGTGTAATATATAATTAATGAAAAAAGAGGCAGCATAGCATAGAAAAGAGTAAGTTGACCTCAGAGCCAAAAATACCTGAGTTCAGGTTTTGTGTCTGATGTATAATGTTGCATGGACTTGAAACCTGTCTCTCAAACTATTTGGGTCCCAGGAAAATCCCTAAGATCACAGAAAAGTTGCAAAAGAAGTACTGGCTTTCAATGGGAGACTAAATCATACCAAATATGTTTGCCCTAAACTAACCCTCTCTCTTCCCCAGTCAAAAAAGGTGAAGGGAAGGGGAGCAATTTAGAGAAAGTTCATTTTCATACCTTCATAGAAATCAATACTGGGAAAATGAAAACATAGCCAAATATATCTAATTTTAGAGGTTATTGATATCATAGGTAATTACTTGCTGGTCTTCTATTATATGGTTTATTTACTTCCAAAACAAAAGGCAGTCTTATATAAGCACAGAGAGAAATGGGAAGCATTAATTAATGTGATCACCCACTGCTGCTTTCAAAAATGACTCTCCCTGAATAAATGTAAAATGCAAAGAATGGAGCTTAAAGACTTCATTACCCAAGGATTCAAATTAGATGAGGGAAGGATGAGAAAATGCAAAATCTGAGATAAGAAAAATGTTAGTTTTAAAAGAACATTTAGAAATTTGAGTCTCTAATGGTTCACAGAGCATTATGGTTTAAGTATCAAGAGTAATAAAGGAAAAATAAAAATTAGTACTCAAAAGGATCACTGAATTAGATTATTAATTTCATAGATGTTGGGAAGATCATAAAAAATAGTACTTTTCTAATAAAAGAATAAAATTGACATTAGCATATGTTTCTGGAATATCTCATTTAAATTTTTTATATAAAAAAAAAACAAATAGATGCCAGGTTAAACAAACACAAAATAGTAATTTTAATTCTTTTAATTCTAAAGATCTGGATTCACTTATTTTCTTAGAAATTGTCTCATTGGGGTTGCTACGTGGTACAGTGGATAAAGCACTGACCCTGGAGTCAGGAGTACCTGGGTTCAAATCCCGTCTCAGACACTTAATAATTACCTAGCTGTGTGGCCTTGGGCAAGCCACTTAACCCTGTTTGCCTTGCAAAAACAAACAAAAAAACCCCCTAAAAAACAAATTGTCTCATTAATATGGTTCTTGAGAGTCAATGGCAGAATGCTTAAAGGAGTCAACTTGAGGTTCAAAATTAGGGGGGGAAAAACTTTAGAGCAATCCAAATATATATACATACATACATTTTATATATATATATATATATATATATATATATATATATAAAATGTATGTATGTAGTGGGCTGCCTTTAGAAAAAAAAAAATTTGGTTTCTCTTTCCCTCAAGGTCTTCAAGTACAAATGTGAGTGGCCACTTCTTGTTTTTTTCTTAATGGGGACTAATTTTAATGTACAAATTGGATTAGGCAGCATCTGAGGCTACTGCTGATTCTAAAATACTCTTGCTTTTCTCTAGGTGGCATGGCAGATAGAATTCTGGACCCATAATCAGGAAAACCAAAGTTCCAATTAGTATCAGACATTTAGTAGCTATGTGACCTAGTCCAGCCACTAAGACTGTATGTCTATTTTTCAACACTAAAATGGGGTAAACTAATAGCACCAATATCATACAGTTATTTTGAGGATGTAATAAGATGATATTTGTAATTCATTTAGATCAGTGCCTGCACATAGTAGGTACTTAATAATTTTTGTTCCCACTCCCTTTTCCTCTACGTACAGCTTTTGTTGCTGTACTGAATAAATCTAGAAGATGAGTGGGTCTAATGAACCACTAAACAGAGCATTTCTTGCTATATCACCTCCTTAGTTTTGTGTAAATTGTGAATTAAACTCTCCCTACCTATTGATGTCTATGGAGGAGAATAATCCAGCAGAAAATTTTTGAGGGAGAAATGTTTATGGAAAGAGATTAAAAATGTTTTATTTGCTTTGACACCTAAGGCTTTTGGTTCCTTGACATTCATAGTATTTACCAAAAGAAAGTTTTGACATCTTATCATTCAATTAAATAAATATTTGTGAGCTTTAGCTTTTGTGTAATGTAATATTGAAGTTAATATCTTCTCCATATAATTATCTTCTACTTATGTATTTATTTTGTATGCACAAAAGCATGTATAGACTTCCCCAGAAAAAAAATGAAAATAAACTTCCCTGAGGGCCAGACTCTGTTTATCTACTGTCTCTTTGTCCTCGGTTTTTCATAGAATAAAAACTTAATTGATAAATGTTGATTAAGTGAATTTCATAAAATTATTAAAAAGACTAAAGGGAAAGACTATGACAGAGACACATAGGAAAATATGCAAAGAGAGAGAGAGAGAGAGAGAGAGAGAGAGAGAGTCCTTTGTTTTGTTTTTTTTTTTGTTTTCCTTCTTTCCTTTTGCCCTTCAGTATTTAAAATTCTGTAGAGCTTCCCTTGAAAGTTTCTAAGAGTTCCATCCCTTATCCATAACAAGAAGAACACATTTGCTGATTTCCTACATAGTGGGTTTTGTTTGTTTATTTGTTTGTTTTTTAGGTTTATGCAAGGCAAATGGAGTTAAGTGGCTTGCCCAAGGCCACACAGCTAGGTAATTTTTAAATGTTTGAGACCTGATTTGAACCCAGGTACTCCTGACTCCAGGGTCAGTGCTTTATCCACTGTGCCACCTAGCCGCCCCCCCTACATAGTGTTTTTAAAAGACATGACTGAATAAATATGTTTATCAATATATATTTAATATATATCTATTGTGTTCCATTGGATGTGTTAAAAATGGTGATTCTGTAGTAAAATATATAAGTTCTTGCTCTCAAGGAGCTTATGGTCAATTGGGGGGAGTATGTACCTCTATTAATATATTCAGCATTAATTTATTACCTTAAAACAGATTTTGATTAGAAATTCCCTACATCTTTTGCTTCTTGGGGTTGATGCATCTCTTCAGGGTGTGTTGTTCTTAAGTGTGAAGTACATTGATTTTTCTCTGCCGTTAATTCATAGTGACCTTGATTTTCATAGAAAGTGACATTTATGATTGGGAATCCCCTAGTGATTCTGAAAGAAAATGATCCTACCAACTGAGAAAATGAGCCCCAACAGTAAGCTCCCTTTCATTTTATTTTTATAAAGGGTTTTATGTGTAATGAGCAACTGCTATTGATTCGACCAATAGTGAATACCAAGAAGTTTGTAACAGCATACATGTATTTAACTTGGTTTTCTTTTTAAAGTTAAAATATAGATACTTCATTACATAAAAGGTTATGCAATGCCATTGAAACATGGTGAGTGTAGTTCTTTAGGGTGATACTCAGAGGCCTTTAAATTCCATTTGAAAAATGTACCATGATGTCATAGAGCATTAATAATATCCTAATTTGCAGATAAAAGGGAAGGTAGAAGAAGTAGGAAAATAATGAAGCTTATTTTAAATATCACCCCAGACCTCAGAACTATTACTCACCAAATTCAACTTGTTCAATCATGACCTCAGTGACACTTCTATTGTACTGAATCCTCATTTCCTATTATGCAAAATATAATTGCAACACAGGGAAGTAAAATAAAATTAAGCAGGGATATCATTATAATGGACTTTGACCTACAGGTATAAATCTAATAAATTTGTCCTTTGGTGGTGGGGGTGGGGTAAGTTTGGCTTAATGAGTTCTCTCCATCATCCTTTATGGAGCCATTGTACAATTATAATTAGAATCTTTCAGGCAATTATAGAGATAGATAAGAAAAAGACTGTAAGCTTTTAATCCCATAGTCTTTTTAATAGTCCAAACTATAGAAGGTTTGCAACAAGCAATGTCCACCAACCATTGTCAGCCATGATTCTGGCAAATAAGGTGATGAACACAGTAGAATAAGAGGAAAATGGGAAAAAATAAGTAAATAAAATACTAATGATATATATATATATATATATATATATATATACATACATATATATATATATATATATATATATATATTAGAAAAGGAAGAATTTAAATATTAGTTCAGAAAGGTTGTGAAACAGTCTATTAAGTGGAATGGTTCAAAATATCATCTTATGAGTCGCGAAAAAGGGACCATATAAAGAACTATGCATTGTAACTGACAGTACTGTTTGTTTCCCTTTTGACTAGATAAACAAAGATCATTCCCATCTCTGATTATAAGCTTCCCAATTCACATCAGTCTCCTCCATCTTACCACCAATTCATTATGTAATTCTGTTTTGTGAAATTAAGATCTCTGTTCAGCCCATCTAATATGTTCAATCAGAAAATATGTATTATTAAACTTATCTACTTAGTTACTATAGAATTGTGTGAAAGAAACTTTGAATTTGACCCAAAATATGCAATAACCATTTCATTGACAATTATTGTTTCTGTGTTAGGCAGCCAAAAAGAAAATGACAACAGTTCCTGCTCTCAAGGATCTTATATTCTACAATGAGAAATTAACATTTACAAAAATAAGAATACTTAAGCTTAGTAGCAATAAAAAAAAAAATTTAGGGTTTTTTTTTACAAGGCAAATGGGGTTAAGTGGCTTGCCCAAGGCCACACAGCTAGGTAATTATTAAGTGTCTGAGACTGGAATTGAACTCAGGTACTCGTGACTCCAGGGCCAGTACTCTATCCATTGTGCCACCTAGCCACCCCAGTAGTAATTTTTTATAGAAAATTATTTATAAAAGTTGGACCTGGAAATATCCAATAGTCCTACCTATTGCTTTGTTCCCTACACCCAATTCTTTTTAAATGTGCATTTGTATGTATATATATATATATATATATATATATATGTATATATATATATATATATATATATATATATATATATATATATATAATAATTATGTGTGGGCATGATTTTATATTTCTATGAGACAATATTTGTAAAAAGCACATAACATTCTAATTGCCTTTTAGTTGTTACTAAATAAATACTAATCACCTTCCTTCTATTACCTTCCTTTAAATGCCCTGCTACACATAAACCAGCTAGGTGCAGATCTGAAAATATGACATACAATTTCCTTGCTTAGAGACTTCTCACAGACTGTCTGCCATACTTGAAGTCATTTTTTTTTAAATCTCCATCTAAAGAAGCTTATATTCAAATGGAAGAAATTAAATTAATATATATATATATATAGAGAGAGAGAGAGAGAGATTAAGAAAATTGATTGTGTATATGTGTGTGCGTGTGTGTGTGCATGCATGCATGTGTATATATATGTGTGTGTGTGTGTGTGTGTGTGTGTGTATGTGTGTGTGTGTGTGTGTGTGTGTGTGTGTGTGTGTGTGTGTAAGGAGGATATGTCTCTGTCTCTCTGCCTCTCTGGTTCTGTTTCTGTGCCTGTCTCTCACTCTCTCTCTCTCCTTCCCTGTCAAAGGTGAAACAATAATTATAGATCAAGATAGGCACCTATGGCATGGTGGAATATAAGAGACTGTGAGGAGCTGGACAAGCATAGCTAAGATTAGTGGCTATTTCTATAAGCAACTTTCATACACATTTGTATATTTTTTAGAAAGTGTACATATTTTATTTATTTGTTTTCCCAACTACATACAATGGTTGTTATTACCAACCTTTTTTTGGCAATGTTTTCAGTTTTACCATTTTTTTCCCCTCCCTTCCCTCCTTCTCCCTCCCCCTGATAGAAGGAAATCTGATATAAGCACTCTCTTTATCATTGTGATAAACATAGATCAATAGTGAACATGTTGTAAAGGAAAAAAATTAGATAAAAAAAGGAAGAAAGAAAACATTAGAGAGAAAAAAGTGACATAATATATAAAGTAAGTTTTAAATATTGAAGACAGTAAGTGTTGGTCTTCATTTAAACTCCACAGTTCTTTCTCTAGGTACAGATGACATTCTCCATCACAAGACTTTTGAAAATGTCTGATTATTGTGCTGCTGAAATGTACAAGTCCATCATGATTGCTCATTATAAAAGTTCTGGGAGGTAAATTCTATTATCATCTCTATTTTACAGGTGAGTAAACTGAAATAGACATTGGTTAAATTATTGTCCAAAATGGTAAAGTATAAGATTTGATTCAATTTTTCTTGATTCCATAATCAACATTCCAAGCCTGCAAGAGATGATTTTTCATTGAATTATTACTTCATAGATATATTCTTGTGAATGAAAAGAGATCACTTAATATTAAGTCACATATTTCTGAGGTCTCCATGCTTCATTTTTCAAAATTAAAGATAAATATTTCCTCCTTTCACATTTCTAATTTTTTAGCATGGAATATTATATAATTACTGTGGACATAAAAGTATTTTTTAATCCATACAATGCAGATTTTTTATAAATGGAACTCTTATTGAGGAAATTTCCTCTAACTTCTTAGAGTAGCACCTGCTCTATAGGTATTGGGCCCATAAAGTGACTTATGCCTATGTAAATGAATGTACTCTCTGGACATTTTCCATTCTGGGGCATTCTGGATCTAGTTTCATTATGCAGTCATCTGAAGTAAATCATAATTCTATTAATATGTTCTGAAGACTTTTGGGGTCTATTATTGGATTGTGAACTTTACATTTATATTATAAAACTATCAATTCTAGATTCCTTTTTAAAAGCAAAATTTACATATGTATAAATATTCAAATGATTCATCTGTATCATCTACATCTAGGTATTGTACAATGTACTTAATGGCATATCGACATAATAATTCTTTTTCTTATAACTTTCATCTTTGGACATCTTTGAAAATAATGTCCCTTGTTGCTATCATGAGTTAATTACAAAGAATATTTCATATCAATGAAGACCATGATGAAATATCAAATTACCTAGAATAGAACATTCTGTGTCAATCTATGACTGAGTGTGAGCTTAGTAAATAAGAGATCACACACTTCAAGCCGATAATTCTCTGCCCCAGTTGTAGAAATCAAAGTTTCCTTATTTTCACCTTTAATGAAAGGGATATCTCAGAACAGTATGAGCTTTAAGTGACCTTTCCAAGTTTGCAGGAAGATTTTCCCTCAAACAAGATGAAGGGCACATTTTCAGAACTCTGACATAATTATTTCATATTGAAGACCATTTCCTTCTACCATATCCAGGATCTCAGAAACCAAACCTCAGGCACACACTTAACTTCAAGAAATATCAGTGGACTGTCCCTTGGAGAAATTGTAGTAATGACCCTACAAATCAGAATCATGCCCTTATAGTCAAAAAGCAACATACTGTGAAGAGAGGATTATGGGAGAAGTCCAGGGCCATATATCATATATTCACAATACACAAGTCATAATGTCATTGCAGGATATTGGGTTCAAAGTCCATAGTGAGAGGTGGCCCTTACTTTTTATGGCTCACTGCACAGCCCATTAAACTGGACAATGATTTGCTTTAGTCAATGTTCCACAAATCAATGTCAGAGATGAAAAGTAATCTCTCTATTTTAAAAGTAAGTTGACAATTGGTTCTGAAAAGAATTTTATTCTGCATCCTATACCCGTCATAAGAAATAACGCTCAATCTGACTGCCAGTTTTACCATAGAAGACATTTCATGGGCCTCTTAATAACCAGAAAACTGATTTGAGAGGATAAAAAAAAATGTTTGTCTCATATTTATTTCCCTTGAAATACAGTCTGACATACTACAGAGAGTGTTTAAGGATATTTATATCTACCTGCAACAAATATAATGCTGGGGGATGGTAAATGAAAACACTTCATATATCAATATTCTGAAATTGAAATTACCTTTTGCAGCATTAAAACAATACTTAATGAACAAATGAGTAAATAAATGAACAATTAAATAAGCAAATGAATACATACATATATAGGTAAATGAATGAATAATGAATAAATAAAGTAAAATTGCTATGCAAAATAATAGAGGATCTGATTAATTCATGTTCTGAACAAGAATACTCACTGTATAGATATTAGTCAAGTATTCTAAATAATTTCTACCATAGCAACATACACATAGCTTCTGAAGAAATTTACATAATAAAACTCTTGTAATGTGTTCTTCCTTCAATTTCACATAAAAGATAACTGTGGGGAGAGATGACTGAAAAATGAAAAGGGAGAAAATATGCAAATCAAGTTCATTCAATTCTTAACTCCACTTATAGTTTACAGAGCTAGAGATAGATGAGGAGAAAGGAGTTAAGAAAGGGATAGGTTCTGCAAAACTGGACAGTGAGGGAAGGTGGTAAAGGGTTATTGTAAATTCCTTTTAGAGGTAAGATTCATATTTAGATATAGCTTGTTACTTTGACTAGCACTAGGAAGATTTATTAAGCTATGTAATAGTTTGGCAAGAGGTATGTTGGAAGGGATATTTTTTTTAAATTTAAATTACACTCAAGTGAAAAAAGGATCTTGGCAAGTGTTCTTGGAGGAATTATCATGTGTTGATAGATTAGGGATATGACTTCAAAGGACTTTTCTACATTTAATTTCTATTAGCCCAATTATCCTCCATGTTTCCCTGCTACACATACAGACTGTTTATAAAGTACATTGGGACTTTACCTCTGAGGTCAGTGAATGTAGAAATACAATAAAAGCGCATAAGGATTCACTTCC